>NW_017731400.1:1402956-1440098 GCF_001890085.2 Hipposideros armiger
TATATTATATTTATATATATATATATATATATATATATATATATATATATATATATATATATATCAAACTGGTATCCTAATGGCTCCTTGACTTGAGACTGTATGTTAATCTAATAGTAATGGATATATGATTCTATGTGGTTCATTGACCATTTATATGTATTGTTTTACATACATTATCTCATCAAATCTTTATAACTATAACTATGATTATATACATCTATAACTTTATCCATTATGCAGATGAAGAAACCAAGTTATAATTAACGTGCTTAAAATCTCAGAACTTATAATTTGAATATCAGGACTTTAAAGCCTGACTGCTGAGTTCCAGTTCCTATAGCTTAGCCACCATTTTGTACGATTTTCCAGCTGTCTTTACAGAAATCCCCTTAAATCCTTTATGTATCGTTTTGGATTAGCAATTCTGATGTTCTCATTTCCTTTGGTTTTCCCAGCTGATTTGTCCCTGGTCAGCGAATATTCTTCATTTTGATATCCTATGTAGTTGTTCTATTTTAGCTCTAATAAAATTATCCTGCTTTCAGACCTCGAAACAATTTACTTATCCTATTATTCCTGTCATTCTCTTAGTGCACACTTCTGGGCTTTCATTTAGAATACATGGGTCAGTCAGTCCCCATTAGGTCACCTGGCAGTCCATCCTGGTTTGTTACAAGCATCAGTAAGAATAAACCTGGCACCGGTTGATGATGGTGCCTCCCTTTAGCAGATGATACTCATATGTATTTAAGTGTACATCTGTTTTGGAAATGAATTTTCTTTATGGGGTTTTTCCTCAATTGTTTCCTATGAAGTTTATAAGCAGTGACTTTGCTTTAAATAGGAACATCTATCTAGGTATTATTTTAGTTTTAACCTTCTCCATTTGTCCCTCATAAATAAGAATATTTTAGGTAATAGAAAATGGACAATAATAACATTACTGAGACAATAACTTTTGTAATCCTTCTCCCTGATCTTCAGTCAATATTGACTCACCTTGCAGTATACTCTTAGTAAAGAGGAGGTAGAACTTTTGAGGTATGTAAATGGATATTACCTCTAAACATCATTGAAATGGTAGATGTCTTATTCTAGGTCAGTAGCTAGTAGTTACATTTTGGAGCTAGTGGAGAGTGGAGGGGCATATTGAGTTCCATTTCAAAACTTTAAAGCTGTTAATGTCAACATGCCTGATAGCATTCACAATATTTGGAAAAAGACTTTCTGAGATTATTAATTTGTTCATTTGTTTCCTGAAATTTACAAAATATTTATTCAACACGTAGTTTGTGGTAGGCCTTAAGGTATAATGCTAAACTACAGAGACAAGACACTATCCCTTCTTTCGCTTAAGAAGGGGAAATCAGAGGAATAAATAATTATAATACAGTATGATGAGAGGCAGAATTATTTTTGGTTAGTTATTTACCAATGATGAAACTTTTATTCAGATTTTATGAACTATAATGGCTTGCTTGAGCTTTAATTTGAACAGCTGTCATAAAACAAAATACAAGATAAAATTCAACATTTGACTCAAATAATATAATGCATTCATTTACAAATATACATAATATGCATCCAATATCTATATATTTATAATATATTTACAAATATATATGAATAAAATATATTTACATCAATTTATATTTTTTAATATTATCATATATGTGTATGATTTAATCATGCTTTTAAGACATTCTCTCCAGTTTCTTTTGTGTCAGAAAAGGCACTTTCCCATTCAACAAAAAGAGCAGGAGAGAGGAAAATATGACAGCAAAGCAAGGACTTTTACATGTCAGTTTACAATAGTAATGGTCCATGGTTTATCATATAATGGCATCTCCTTTGCACTGTTCTCACCACTCCCCCTGAGGAGGGAGGCAGAATAAAATCATTCCTGCTGGTAAAACTGAAACCTAAGAACTGTTGCCACTTCTTTTTTTTTTTTTTAACTTATTTTCCCTTACAAATTCACCAATACTAGAGGGGCATGCTCTTTTTTTCCCCCATTTATTTTATTTTATTTTTAATTAAAGTTTATTAGGGTGACAATCATCAGTAAAGTTACATAGGTTTCAGGTGTACAATTCTGTAATACATCATCTATATATCACATTGTGTGTTTACCACTCAGAGTCAGTTCTCCTTCCATCACCATACATGATGAGGAGCATGCTCTTTAGTCCCACAGTTATAAAGAGAGAACAGAAACACAAATTATGATGAGAAATTAGTCATAGTATAGGCTTCCATTTAGGCAATACTTTTCTGATCCATTTTGTTAGAAAATATACCCATTTTGTTATGAAAATAATTTATTTGTATTAGTTTGTCATTTTTATTAAATGTTTTCATAAATGAAATGCTAATTATTAATTGTATTTTTATCAATTAATTACTGAGCCTCTATTAAATTAAATTAAACTAATTAGGGTGAATAATAATGAAGTCTTATAAAGGTAGTAAATTACAGAACTTTTTTAATTGTGTTGAGTAGAGTAAAGCACATCCATAGAAAAGTGAAGACAGAGGGGGAGGATATTATAGAAAAGGAGACAGCAATGAAAATGTCCTGTGATGCAAGAAAAAAACAATTAAATATATATTTTAAAACTAGAAGAGATTTGGTGTTTTCTAATATATACTGTAAGGCAGGTAAGGTCAAGAGTTTAGGCTGTAGAGATGGTCAAAGGCAAGTTATACGGGTAAATATGCGGCAAGCTGTTGAGGCACAAATAATGACTTCATAAAATTTATAAGGAAAAGGAAAGAAAACAAAAAAGGTTGGTTTTGGTCTCCCTACTCACTACCAAGAGTGAGTAGGGAGACCTCATGGGAGGCAAAAGGAGAAAGTCACTAAGAAGTTTGGGAGAATGTCAGTGATAAGTAAGGTATTTTTTAGTTCCTGAAAATCCTGTGAGTTTGGAGATAAAGAGAATCAACATCAAGCGGGATATTATAGACTGACCTGTGTTCCCTAAAATGTATATGTTGTAACCTTAACCCCAATGTGACTGTTGGAGATAGGGCCTTTAAGGAGGTGATTAAGGTCATGGAAGGGGTGATCCAACAGGACTCATGTCCTTATAAGAAGAGGAAGAGACACCAAATCTCTCTCTCTGTAGAGGGTAGGCCATGTGAGGACACAGGGAGAAAGTGGCCATCTAAAAGCAAGGAAGAGATGTTTCAACAGAAACTAACCCTGAGAGCTCCTTGATTTTGGACTTCTAGATGTCAGAACTGTGAGAAAATAAATGTCTGTTATTTAAGCCACTCAGCCTGTGGCATCTTATTACGGCAGCCCAATCTGACTACGACAGGAGCCATGTGCTTTCTTTATTTTATTTTTAATTTTTAAAAATTTATGTTTCAATTACCATTGACATACAATATTATATCAGTTTCAGATGTATAAAAGAGCATAGTGATTAGACATTTATATACCTCACAAAGTGATCACCCCACCAAGTTTATTACCCATCTGACACTACAGTTATTACAATATTATTGACTATATTCTCTCTGCTACACTTTACAATCCTGTGACTATTTTATTTCAATTATAATTGACATTTAATATGACTTTATATTAATTTCCATTGTAACCATGTGCTTTAATTAATTTATGAGAAAAGAAGACATTATAGCATGTTGGGAGTTTTGCTATGTATGTAATATAATACATAATAAATGTATTTTATTTATTATATATTTAATTCCTTCCTGAATCAAGTCAACTGAGATAAATGCAGATCACATAGATGAAAATGAAAGTACTGACTTTGTCACTGTTAAGATAATTGGAGATCATGCCAATTTAATGAGTTCATTAACCTTATATTCCTGATTTATACAGATTCAACACTAACCACAGACACAGCTGGCGGACCACGTGGCAGAGAGCATACTCTCATGGCACAATACATGCCTCTTGCAGGCAGACCTTGCTCCAAAAAGGTGACAGGGATGTTTCCCAGGGTTCCGTTAACAAACGACCACAAACTTTGTGGCTAAAAACACTTTTTTTCACTTATTGGACTGGAGGCTACAGTCTGAAATCCGTCAGTTTGTTGCAAGAGCCATGCTCCCTCTGAAGACCCTAGGAAATCACCCTTTCTCGTTTCCTCCCACCTTCGGGTGCTCCCCAGCAATCCTTGGTGTTCCTTGGCTTATAGCTACATCTCTCAGCTGTGCCTCCATCTTCATATGACCTCCTTTTCTGATGTCTCTGTGTGTCCTCTCTTCTTATAAGGACACTGTTTCTTGGATATAGGGCTCACCCTAATCCAGCATGACCTCATCCTAACTTGATTACATCTGCAACAACCCTATATCCAAAAATGGTCACATTCTTAGATTCTGAGTGGACATGAATTTGAGAGGGAGGGTGCTATTCAATTTAGTAGAAGATGGCTAGCCATGCCCAAATACTTATTTTAATCCCCCTAAATATATAATTCATTCTTCTAATGAAAAAGAATGAGTAAGAGGTGGGGAGAGAGACCAAGTGTGTTATTCTAGTCTAGTGGAAACCCTCCCAAATAGAAAAAGGAACTCAGATACCCAGGAGAGGGATTGCTGGGTCATAAGGTAGTTCTATTCTTAATTTTTTGAGGAACCTCCATACTGTTTTCCATAGCTGCTGGCAATTTACATTCCCACCAACACTGTATGAGGGTTCTCTTTTCTCCATAGCCTAACACCTGTTATTGTCTTGTTAATGATAGCCATTCTGGTAGGTATGAGGTGGTATCTCATTGTGGTGTTGATCTGGTGAACTTGAGCATTATTTCATATATCTGTTGGCAAAAATTCATAGACACAGACAACAGTTTAGTGGTTACCAGAAGGTAAGGGAGGAGGGGGGGGTGGTAGAAGAGGGTAAAGGGGATCAAATATATGGTGATGGAAGCAGAACTGACTCTGGGTGGTGAACACGCAATGGGATATATAGATGATGTAGTATAGAAATGCACACTTGAAACCTATATAATTTTGCTAACCATTGTCACCCCGATCAATTTAATTTTAAAAACCCTGCCACCTACCACCTCCCCCAGAAAAAAAAAAAAGGAAGTTAGAAACCTAGAAATTCTCCCCAATTAAACCTCAGGTTGTTGTTTTCTTAATTGATTGTGCTTAACTCTTGTGTCTGCATTCCACTGGCTGTGTGGCTATCCCTCCCAGAGGAGGCAAGCACCATTCTATGAAGGCTTATTTAACTCACCTTTACTGAGTCCATCTTCCAGATTCCCACTATTGCTATTTGGGCTTCCTCCTACTCCTAGGAGGAGCTTAACTTTTGTCCCCACAGAGATCTGAAATGGGTCAGTGCCATATACCCTGTGTTAAGTGAATACCCTGAAGTTCCCTAGGGCAGGAAAGGGTTTCTTACTTTCTTTTTACTTATTCTCAAAATACACCCATCCACATTGTATAAGATAACTTCAACATAATTTATGTGTTAAATCAAATGACATAATAAAAACATTCTAATAACAAGATGTCAGCATTATAGAGATATCCTAAATTTAAATATAAACATCCCTCATTATCATATACCTGAAGAAAAAATAAACCCCCCAAATACAATCATACAAATCTAAATCTACAAAAATCAGAGATCAAAATACTTTACTATCTAAAGTAAATTTCAAAACAAAATTATCTTGCCTTTATTCATTTCAAAGAAAATCCAAAATCTTCATGTTGAAGTCCAGAAATTATCATTGCCAATTTTTTTCTGTTGTTGTTCCTACTAAACCTCAGCCAAAGAGCAGAACTCTAAATCAGATGCCTGAGTAGAGCTGAAATATTTCAACAGCTTCCACCTCTGTGTCTCTCGCTACAAAGGATGGAGCTCTACAATGCCTCTGAGATGGGGTTCCTGCTGCCAAGTCTCTCATGTGCCCCCATTTGTAAAAAGTCTAAAGTACACACTGGGGACAAGGAATATCTTAGCATTAAGCCAGACACTCACAAAATGAATACAATAAGTCAATCCCTAGGCCTGATAGCAGTTACCCCAAGCAAAAGGAAGGTCCCAAAAACACAATTAAACTAAATCACATTACTCTTGCCTAAGACATAATGATATCAGAGCAATGGAGGATAGATAAAATCCAGAAAAAATATTTGTTTTAGGCTCATCAGGTTGCCAATCATTCTATCCCAGGAGTCTAACCTTGAAGACTTGTGAATTAACATCCAGTAAGGAAAAAATCTCCCCATGAAATTAATTATGGCACTATGTTAACTTTCTGTCTTAGATAAAATGCCTTCTCTCTTATTGTATAGCGTTAAAATAATCATTCTATCTTGGGGAGTTCAAAATTTGCAGTGACTGTAGGCCCATGCTCCAGGATTTATTTTCATCTAGGACATTCAAAATACGACTATCTTAATATATTTTTAGTTTCTCTTTGAACATTGAGTAGCCAGTGTTCTGGTGCTACACTCAGTGAGGAATCTATGTGGTAACAAATCCCCACTACCTCCCCACATATGTTATACTTCCTTTATTAGAAGGTATTCTTACTCCAGTTCCATCATAGCTTCTTTCAGCCACTTGTTCTTACAACATAATTAATTGCGTTGGACCCCCACAGCAGAGCTCCCCAAGTTTTGTAGCTGGAGGATCATCTTTATCAGATTACTTAAAGGAAGCTGCTATTAATGGACATGAAATATGTGCCCCTAGAACTCTCATAAACTACCTGTAACTGAGTGAATTATCAGCTCTTTAAGACACTATTTTTACTTAATTTACTTTAATGTTTTGGATTTTGAGAAGGATTTTTTGGGGGGGGGGTGAGAGGTACGTACATTTTACGCTACAGTGAGATTTCTCCATGGTCTATTTGACCTATATTGTGCTTACTAGTTTGAGGTAAGCTTAGCTAGATTTCAGACAAACATAATTTTTTACCTCATGTAGAACTGGTATTTTCTGCCATATCTGAGTGTCTCCTTATCTTTTCCTTTGTCTTCTGGACCTGACATTTCTTTTGCTAACATACTGTTCTAAACATTGTCTTGTGTGATCCTTCATAACAAGATTTGGAAAAAAAGTGAGCCCTAATTTTACTGAAAGCATTTGTTTATACAGATTTTACTCCAGCACAATATCCTTTATTTCCATATTACTTATTAACAGAACCTCAATTTTGCTAAACTGCTTACCTCTCAGATTCTCTCACAGAAAGACTGGCCATGAGACCCAGTTCTGGCTAAAGAAATGTATGTGGATATTATAGCGTAAGTGTTTAAAGAGGTTTTAAAAGAAGACAGGCATAATAAGCCTGCTCTATTTGTCCTTTGCCCACCACTCTTTCACTAATTTTCTTTCTGGAATGTAGACTTAGTTCCTACATATATAGCATTAATCTTGATCAGCATTTTATGTCTAACAATACCCAAGAACCAATATGTAGAACCAAGATCCTACAAGTACAGTGGCCATTAGGCTAATATCCAAATATGGCGAGACTCAATCTAACATTGACCATACCCGTCACCTTCAAAAAATGTGTCTAATCTTCTCTCTGCCTTTATAGCCTTGATTCTATATATTTCTAGGGTATAGTCATCTAAGGCAATATTATAGCTCCACATATAATATTTGAATTTTGCAAATTAATACTTTAATAATCCCATGCTGGTATTTCATCATTATCTCTCAAATCATCCCAAATGTTGTGTAACCACTTGGAATATGTCCTCAGTCTTCAAAGGGTGGTTTCCTAATAGCTCTTATTTTGAGTTGCCTTAAGAGAATGGATCTCAATTGTTTCCTGTATTCGGATTACCTCCGAGGGGAAATTCTAGGTTATGAATTGAGATTTTTATGTCTCTTTCTCTTGATAAATTTCTTTGGGGGCCAGCCTCAATTCCTGATTTAATATCCACTAAATCAACAGCCCCCTTGCTACTCTCTTCGAGAGTAATTAAATCTACATGCATCTGTGTTCTGCTTTTATTTCTGCTCAGATTTGCATCCAGCGTCTCTTTTTTTCTTTACCTAGCTGTTCTGCAAATCTTCCAAAATCTCAAACTTTTTTTCCAAAGGCACAGCTCTTTCTCCACCTTAATCAGTCTGTGTAGCTTTGTTTTTCTTTCATTCTCCCACTGCTCCTGAGCTGATAGTAAAACAAAAGTATACTTTTCAAACATCACCAATTTCTCTTTGATTTTCTTATCCTTAGAGGCAGGAATTTCCAAAGACAGGCATACTAAATTACCTGGTTAGTCTTTGGATTTCCCATAATTTCTCTGAGTCATTCAAATTATTCAGAGAGGGAATTTCTTGGCCTATCTCACTTTTTTTTGTTGTTGTTCTCATCCATATCCTTGGTCTTTGGTCAACTAATATATTTACTGCTCTTGGACCTGGCTGCATTCCCTAATTTAATCAGATGTGGAAAGAAAACCTAGGGATTCCAATCAAGTTGCTCCTTCTTTACAAAAATGTGGGAATCATGAGTTTCTGTAACAGAATTTGGGGGCTGGCAGATACTGACTGGCATTCTAGTTTAAAAAAATGAAGATCTGAATGGGGTTCTAGGGTCTAGGTGGACATGAACCAACCTTTGTCACCTGGTGTTTATGGGTGTAAATGAGAGAAATTGCTTCCTATGGTCATGTGTCAGTTAAAGCTAGGAGATATGAGATACCAATTTTGAATAGATTAATAATTCAGCAGTACTCATTTATGAGGACATAGGGATTCTAGAGGAAAAGCTCTATAAAAGAAGGCTGCAATGAAGCATAAAGTCAAGGAAGGCCTGGGCTAGGTCACTATGGTAAGAAGAGAAGAAGAGAACACTGGTGACCCAGCACGGAGCTTGTCTTTCAGATGGTGATCAGGACTGTCAGGGATGTGAGGCTGATTCAGCACATCATGGGGTCAGATCACAGGTCACATCACATGTATCATTAGTAAGTCAATTTTTAATCTAGAGTCTATGACAGATCTTTGAAAGGCTTTAATGTGAAGATACAAGTGTCTTTTTTTTAAACACAATATGTTGTCAGAAAAGGCACCAAATTTATGTTATGGCTATTGGCCAGCATATGCTATACATGTGAAACTGATTTTATTTTATTTATTTATTTATTTTTATTATTATTATTTTTAATTTAATTTAATTTATTTTAAAAATTAGTTTCAGGTGTACAGCACAATGCAATAGTTATACTTTTTACCCCTCAAAGTGACAACCCTCTCTCCCCCAATCCACCGCCCCACTCTCCCCCATATCATACATATCTATTACAATTCCCTTGACTCCACTCCCACACTATACTCCACGTCCCGTGACTATATATATATTCAATTATAGTTGACATACAATATTATGCAACATCAGATTCAGGTGTACAGTGTAGTGATCAAGCCTCTACCCCATCCATGAAGTGGTCTCCCTAACAAGACATGTGACCATCTGACACCCTACAAAATATTTACATTATTAATTTTACTTTTTACCCCTCAAAGTGACAATCCTCCTTTCCCAATCCACCGCCCCACTCTTTCCCACCCCCAAGAATATGGCCCAGTGTCAAGTTCTGTAGGCACTTTATAATAACACAGGGAGTTGGTGATAAACATCAGGAGTAAATAACCCAAATCAACAGAATATTTACAATGTACACATCAGATTACATTGGTGAATGGTCTAGAATGTGCAGTGAAGCTATGTACAAGTGACACTTTGGAGTAGCAGTAGAGAGAATGTCTTCCTTTTGCACAAAATGTATCTAAGTGTTTTTCAGTGTTAGTAATGTGAAAGCACGAAAAACAACACAATAGTTCCATTTTAAAACTGCTCAAGAGGTCAGCTTGCCTCAATATATCTTTTAATAGATAAAATATTAGTATCAACCTAGACCAACAAACTTATAAAGCAAATAGTACTGAAAAGCCATTTCCCTAGCCATAATCATTTCTTCATTTAAACCATTCTGCTTAATAATGGAGCGTACTGAGAGCATAATGAGGCAAAAAGCTATCAAAGTGATTGTTGCCATGAATGCTGAGATTGAAAAATTGTTCGCTTTTCAGCAAGACCTTGCTATAAGCATAGGCAAAGACTGAGTCAGGACAAACATTTACATTTCAAACAGCCTGCTAGGAAGAAACAGCCAGAACTGCCTACAATTATCTCTGCCCAGGATGGCGATTTTTAGATAATGCATGCAATGTAATGTCAGGAAGCAGTGCCTTCTTTTTTTTTTTTTTTTAATTAAAGCCTTTCAAAAAAAAATCACCTACTATATGGTAGAAATAGGAGATTGTTCATGGTTGGTATCAGGTAGGAGGCAGAAGCCCAGTCATTTGTTCTTTCCCTGCCAGCCTAAAGGTATGAAATATAAGCATTAAAGGGGCCTTAGAACTCCTGTGCAAGTAACCACACATCTTAGGAATCCAGTGTAAACTCTTTCTGATAGCTACCCTGCCCTGCATTCTCTAGTTCATGTTTTCATTCTCATCCACCCGGTGTAAGAAAACTCAGTTCTGGTTTCTCTTCTATTCATCAATTTTGTGTATATCTCCTAAAGCACAATCTTTGACCTTACCACCAAGAAGGAAAAACAGCCCCAGACAACTGGGAACTGGCCAAGCACTATTCCCTTAGATGTTGGTGTTGCTGAAGCTGGTCTGGCACTCACAGGTAGACCTCCATGTTTAACTTTTGAACATACACAACTTCATAGCAGTCAGACAAGGCTACTCTGGACCATAATGGATCAAGACAAAATCAAGACTACTTGGTCATCTTGTCTGAACATGGAGAAAAACACGAGCATTGTCCAAACCACAAAAATGAGGAAACAGCCCATGTGCTGGCTATTGTGTGACTGCTGCTTCTTTACCTATTATAGATTTGTCCTTCTTCTAATCCTCTCTCCTTCTAGGTTATACTCATTGAGATACCCAGACCTACCTCCACTTCCTCACAACATCCAGTCCAGAGAAAAGCCCAGCCTCCTCCCCAGCATTCCTCACCCCAAGCCCAAACCCTGTAGCAGGTCCTAATGTTCTCTCACTGAAACACCCAAAGCAGTGAGCCAAAGCTGTGGTCAGTGGTTACACTGACAACTCATACATTTTCCCCAAGTCATCATCATCTGAGGCATAACATACTCTCTGGATATTTACCATGACTCAGCAGTCCTGCCCTGATTTCTTCCCAAACTTTACATCAAACCTCATTTCCATGACTATTCCTCATGTAGCATTTATGAAGACCTGCTAGGTGCTAAATGATATATCTAAATTGTCTCATGCAGTCTTTACAACAATCCTGAAAGATAATGATAAATTATTTCTATTTTTTACTTTGGCAAATGAGGAGCAAAGACGTTAACTATCTCTTGTAGCTTCATACAGAAAATAAAGAAGCAGGATTTGTGACAAGTACTGTGGTCTTTTCATTGCATCATGCAAACAGCAGACTAGTTGATGTGCTCTTGCTGCTGCGGTGTGTACATTCCATTCATTGTTATTTATTATCCTTCGGAGTCTAGCTCAAAATGCCAACTTTTCCATTATATCTTCCCTGCAGCGTTTGTCCTCTTGTTCATTTACGTAATCAACATCTGTTAAGCTCTATCTATATTTACATAGAATGAAAGCTCCATGAAAGCCGTGCTACGCTGTTGCAGTGAAATTAGCATGAAGCTAAAGGGTGTTGTGGGTGCGTGTGGAGAAGCATGATGAAAAAGATCTCCAAACGTAGTTAAGTACTATTCAAATGTAGGTTGTAATAATTAGTATCATTCATCGCTTCTGTACACTTTGTGCATTTCATCCTTTTCCCCTCCTCCACCCCTCCCCCAGAAATGTATTTATTATTCATAGATTTTCCTTGCAAATGACAGGTGAATCTTGCCATTTGCTGAAGGTTCTAGCAGCCGAAGGTTCTAGCAGCCTAGTCTCCCTCTGTACTTGGCTAGATACTAGCAGGGCCCCTGGCTGAGTCCACAGTCCCTCAGCTTAGTCCTTCATTCTGACCACTGACCAGTGCCAACCAGCTTCTGCAAAAAATCCCCTCCCACTGCCACGTGTTCCTGTGGGTGGCTCACTTGTTCCCAAATAAGTGCCCATGCGGAGAGGAGCCCTGCACTGGTGCAGGAAGGTGTATGAAGCCTACACACTTCCAGTGGCTGTGCTGCCAGTTCGTGGCCTGGCTCCAGGTGGGTGTAGGGCAGCCTGGGACATAATTACCATACAGAGTTCAAAGTGGAGAATGAGGAGCAAGAAAGCGCCCCCAACACCAGTAGGACATTCAGTTCCATACTGCAAGTAAGTTTAGACAGCCTTCCTTTGCCCATTCCTATCTACATGTGCATATGGGGCCAGGTTACTAGAGTCACGCATCGCTTAAACCCGGGAGAGAAGCAAGGCCTTAGGCGATTTAGCCATTGTGGGAACATCAGCGCACACTTACACAAACCTAGATGGTACAGCCTACTACACACCTAGGCTGATGGTATAGCCTACTGCTCCTAGGGTACAAGCCTGTACAGCATGTTACTGTACAACATGACATTAAATCAGCATGAGAAAATGATGCAATCAAGGGACGCAGTAAACATGAGATATATGAGGCTGCTGCTGGTGTAACATGGCACACTGTTTTACAGAAAACACTTTTCTATAAGCAAAAAGAGTAAACTCTAAAATAATGATAGAAAGTATAGTACAGTAAATACATAAACCAGTATAACGTAGTTGTTTATTATCAAGTATCATGTACTGTGCATAACTGTCTGTGCTGTACTTTATACAACTGGCAGTGCACTAGGTTTGTTTACACCAGCATCACCACGAACACGTGCATAATTCATTGCACTATGGCATTGCCATGGCTACATCACTAGGCAATTGGAGTTTTTCAGCTCCACTGTAATCTTATGGGACCGCTGTCGTACATGCTGTCTGTTGTTGACCAAAATGCCCTATGCAGTGCATGACTCTGTTCCATTCTGGGCATGCAACAACCTGGGAGACTCAGGACAGCACAGGAGGGAGAAAACAACACACTCAAGAGCACATGTTTTCTCTACTGTCCTGGGATTAAATAAATTACACGCCCCATTCACAAGGCCATTTTAGGAAGAGATGCAGGGTGGGATATCATTTGACAGGCATTTTTATCCCAGACAGACTTCACCATCTAAAGAAATTGCTAAATATTTGGAAGGGACAGAACAATGTAAACTGGACAAAAATGGAAGTTATGTTTTTCCCTTGCTTTAAGGAGTGAGTAGGGGCTCTGGCAAGTGGCCACATTAAACATTGGAAATACAAGGCTCACAAAATTCTCTGTACATTTTGTTTATTCTGTGTCTGCACGTGGCCAAAGACAAAAAACCTTCTTAGGTGGTTGAACTTAGTTCATGATCAAAAATCTCAGGTGGACCTTATTTTTCACGGTGAACCTTTTACATTTCACAAATCTGTTCACTCTTGGGGCCTCTTCTGAATGACTATTTACACTTTCTCTTCTTTCCTGAAACGTACCCCCTCATCCTAATCCTCAGCTGATGATCTTGCTTGCTCCTTCACTGCTAACCTTAAGCACCCGGAAGAGAACTTCCACAGACTTTCAACACCACCTACCCCAGCCACTGGCGTCTATCCCCATGTTAGGTGTGTTCACTTCAGTTAACAAAGATTAACTCCTTGTGCTTCTGCCTGAAGTCAATCTCTCTACTTGTTCATTAAATCCTATCCTGCTCTTCTTCTCTAGGACATCATTCCAGCCGCCACTCTTTCATTCCTATCTCATCATTTTTTCTTGTGTATTGGATTATTCTCCTTGGCACATAAAACACTATTCCTCCTATATTGAAATTTAAAAAAACAAAAACTTTCTTTGACCTTACTTACCCATCTAGGTAGTTCCCTTTTTGAACCATTTTGTATAAATACTCTTCATAGTTGTAGTCATTATTTGCTATCACTGATTCTCTCTTCCCATTTTTTTCTTGAGCCTACACCAATCAAAGATTTTTCCCTCCTTCTAAAAATTCTTTCATAAATATCACTGTTGGTCTTCACTTAATCCAATGTTAGATCTCAGTTCTAATCTTATTAAACTATCAGCACCATTTCATATAGTTCATCACATTATTCTCCTTGAAATATTTATCTTGATGTTCTGGGTGATGTGTTCTGTTGTGTTTCCTTTTGTCTCACTAGTGGTTTATTTTCAGCCTCTTGCTGAATCCTCCTCTTCTCTTCCACCTCGTATCTTCAAAGTGATTCAAGGTTTAATTCATGGTTTTCTCCTCCTTTATAGCTATACTTTCTCCTTGGCTATCTCATCCAGGTTCACGGTACCATTAAATTTAATTTATTTAAGTTTGTGTGTGAGTGTGTGTGTATGTGTAACTTCAGCTCAGATATCATCGCTGCATTCCAGGCTTATGTATTGAACAACTTGCTTGAAATCTCCAAGAGAATGTTTAGTAAGTGTTTATCAAAATAAACAATCAAAAATTAGGTCCTCAGTTTTTGTCAGAGTTGTTCCCATATCTCAGTAAATAGGAAAAAAAAATTATCTCTCCAATTGCTCAGGACAAAAGCTTCATTCTTCAGTTAGCTCCTTTATCTCCTTCCTCACATAGATTTAATCAGGAAACCCTGCTGTCTCTATCTTCAAATAGAACCAGAATTCAGCCACTTTATTTTACCTCTACCACTAATACCCTGGTTGAAGTCAACTTAAACTCTTACCTAAATGCTTTCCAAAGCTTCTGAGTGGTGGTGCTCTTTTCATCAGATCAGGTGACTCTCTACTGAAAACCTTCTAATAGGTCCCCATTTTCTTCAGTATAAACCCCACCATTCTTATAGTGGTCTACAAAATCTCATGTGACATGGCTCCTGTTTCCTTCAGATCTTATCCCCTGCCCTCCCCTTATCCCATCCACTCTACCCTGCTGCCTCTATATTCCCAGGCTCAGTGCCTCCTAAGGACCTTTGCACTCTCTGTTCCGTCTGGAATCCTCTGCCCCTTAACATCCATATGGTTAGTCCATCATCTCCTTCATGCACGTGCTCAAATGCTGCATCCTCGGTGCTGCCTTCCTTAACATCCTTTTCAAACTGCTATTTCTCTTCCTTGATCCCCTTAGGCTATTGTGGTTGTTTCTTTTTCTATAGCACATTTTGGCTTCTAATATATTCTTTAGATTAGTTGTTTATTATATTGTGCTGTCTATCTTCTCTTCATGAGATATAAACTTCATCAGGTTCATAATTTTTTATACACTTTATCTCAGTGTTGTATCTCAAGCACTTAGAACAGGGTCTGAGATAGGAAAGAATGATTAAATTCAAACCTGAGTTAGGCATTTCCCATATTAAATGTCTTACATGCGGCAAATTCTTAATAAATACTCATTTTCTTCTTTCTCCCATCTTCCTATTTACTTCTATTTTTGCCAGTTTTCCTTTTTTCTTGTCTATGTTTTTGCTGAGTTACTTTATATAGATATAATTTCATCTGGATACAAAGTGCACAACTCTGTCCTCATCTAGTATAGACCACATTTAGGACAACCAGAATCGTCTGTATAATCCTGGCTTGAAGAAGTAGGTGGAATTACCCCAGATCTGAACGATCAGCATCCTGTTTCTTATTTTAAAGTGGGACTGATTGTAGAGAACAGAGTGTCTTTGTGGGGAGTCAGTCTTTTGATTAATTCAAAATTGTTTATCAAACTCTGCCATGGAGACACTGCAATTTTTAACAATGCTGAGCACATTTTCAGCTAAAGATAGTGCCTTCGGAATGACTAATAGTTTCATGTTAATTTGAGCCTCATTCCCACTGCCTGACTTCCATCTTCCCATTTCTACCTTAATAGGTAGCTTTCCAAAAAAATACCTTAGGCCAGTAAGTGACTAAAATAACAGATAAATAGTCCTGTGTACCCCGGTGATGCTTCTGAGGTCCAGGCATGAATCTGCTTTGGAATGTCAAATTGAATTTGTAGCATTAGCATATTTGAATTTCATTGTATGTGCTTTTGACACAATTTGTTAACTACAGCAAGAATGTTTGTACCAGTCATAGTGATTTGTAGGCTGCCAGTCCCCTGATAACAAATTTTCTTTGGTTCCTGACACTGAAGTTCTTTTATACAGTAGTATGTGCAGCATGGCATAACTGACTTGTCCACAAAATTTCAAGAAAATTTAGGAAGATAATGGAGTGAAGAGGGGAAAAAAATTAGATAAATTAAATAGACAGTATCAACCAAAGTATAGAGATTAAAGAACATGTTTCATCACCTCCACTGTCATTTTAACTTTGATTATCTGAGGGATGTTTCCCAGAGACAGCACGATAGCTCAAGCTGCAATTTTTGTAGTTTTGAAATTTGCAGTTCAAAGGGAGTGTTTGACAAATTGGCCCCCAAATTAACTTGGCATCTGTTTAGGTCGTTGGCAACTCTCTGCCTGGCATGGTTTTCCTCTTGCCTTGCATTTTACCCTAATTCCTCACACAACCCCTCCTTATGTGTTTTTAAGCAAATAAACCATGTGACATTTTTATGGCAAAAAGAGGGATTTTATTCATAGCTTCTTGTGATCTGTTCCTTACTTTGAAAACAATATAATTTTCAGACTTCTCAGATTCTAGATCTTTTCTCCTTAAATTTAGAGACTAGGGAAAGGATTTTTCAGGGAGGTCCTGGATGTGACATGTTTAATAAAAGAGTAGCCAACTGCCCCACTTCTCTGCCTGTTCCAAAGACCCTATGAATAATCTTCTTTGTTTGAAACACTAATTCATTATCTCTTTTTACTTCCTATATGGGAAGGATTGAACTTAAATATGCAGTTTATACAGATTTATGCAGAGGGAAAAGAACTACCCACACCACCAACCACAAATACAAACACATACACACAGAAGACCTATATTAAGGGGATGCTGCATAGGCATAATTCTTATGTGACAAAGTTAGGAGTGCAAGGAACTTAACAGTGATGATTTTCTGTTTAAGTTGAGTAGATAGCAGCCAACTACTTAAGTGAGTGATTCCACAGATTTCTGCCCCTCTCCAAATATCTCAAAATATTCTTACTTCATCCATTGATATCCTATATCCATGAAAAAAGAGGCATTTATTTCAGTTAGATATTAGGGTTAAAATGTTAAAAAACAACCCTTGAATACACATACCATTTTTTAATTTATATTGATTTGCTTTATTTGTTCAATTTAATATTTTGTGATTAAAGCAGATAATTAAATAGTGATAGATATGAGGTCTGACAATTAAGTTCATGAATTTGTTGCAACAATGTTGCTAACCTTTTTTGATATCAGAAGGATTATTCATTAGGAATTTGTACCAAATGGACAAACAGTTAACCAAGGTTACTATTTGGAAATGCTGAAAAGGCTGCATGAAAACGTTAGACAACCTGAACTTTTCACCAACAATTCATGGTTCTTGAATCACAACAATGCACTAGCTCGCACGGCACTGTCTGTGAGGGAGTTTTTAGCCAGTAAACAAATAAGTGTATTGGAACAACCTCCTTGCTCACCTGATCTGGCCCCCAATGACTTCTTTCTTTACCCAAAGATAAAGGAAATATTGAAAGGAAGACTTTTTGATGACATTCAGGACATCAAGGGTAATACGACGACAGCTCTGATGGCCATTCCAGCAAAAGAGTTCCAAAATTGCTTTGAAGGGTAGACTAGGCACTGGCATTGGTGCGTAGCTTCCCAAGGAGAGTACTTCTAAGGTGACGTAGTGATATTCAGCAATGAGGTATGTAGCACTTTTTCTAGGATGAGTTTGCAAACTTAATTGTCCGACCTCATAGATATTAGTCTTAATATTATCTGATATTTTCAGAGTTCAATTTTTATGGGAATAATATGGAGGTGATAATTATCTACAATTGCCTAAAGGGGAAGAAGAGAAAAATTTCCACAAAAAATAAGACACTGAAATGGAAGTTGAATCAACAAAAATAAATTTTACTCTATCATACTGTCTTTTGTAGGGTAAACTTTAATTATGTCAGTATTTATGGATACAAGAATTGCTTTACTATTGTTGTACCTGAGTTGAATTCACATCTGGAAGTCAGAATTAACTAAAGGGAAAGAGGAGACTGGCTAGAAAACTGACAGAATTTTAAAGATAAAAGTAACATTAGAAACAAATCTTTGCAAATCAGGAAACAAGACCCAGAGTGGTTAAGCTGGATGGTTCTCAGGTTATAGGAAACATTTTGAGTAAGATCCGGGTTTTCTGAATCCTGAACTCCAAACTGCACAATTCACTTAAAATAAAACATGCTAATAAATTAATAGATCACATTAGTTTAAATTCAACCTGAAATTTAATTGACTAAAGAAAGACCAATGTTGAAATTCAAAGGCTTATAGTGCAATGTCTTTCTATCTGTATTGTAGTTTCAAAAGACCTTGGAATTTTATTTATATTGATGAAATTCCGTTGTCAACTAAGGGTATGAGTATGAGATTTAATCATCCTGACAGTTACTCCAGGATTCTTCCTTCTCTCTGTATCTTTCATATCTGAGCTTGAAGTCACCTCTAGATCTCTAGCATTCTGTTGCAACAGGTTTTTTTATGTAGTATTTGTTCCATTTCAAGCATAATTTAGAGGAATTATAATATACCCAGGACGTCCTGGAATCAAAAGTAAAAGTGAGTTTTATTCACTGATTCTTTTTCTACTGATAAAAGTTCACAAATTTATATATGGCCTTAGGGAAAATATTAAATCCTGGGTACTTTCAGTAAAACATGGCCTCAGATTAAAGATCAAATAAAGGTGTGGCAGTAAATTCCCTGTTAATACCTCTGAAAGATTTAAACTGAAACTCTCAGCTAGTCAAAGGGCTACTAAGAATTACAAGATAACTGTTCTACAGTATCCTGACTTGCAGCTTAATGTAAATAGAGGCCAGTCTTGAGTTTTAACCAAAGGAATAAAATCTTACGAGATACATGGGAAATTCCAAATTTTTAAGAGCATTATATTGACAAAGCAGTAAAAAGTTGTATTGAGAGGAATAGACACCTGACAAAATGAAGTTCCTGGGCCTTCAATCTACTGTGGCAGGAAACAGGCTGAGAAAGCCATTTATCTATAACACTGACCATTTCTTATGAAAAGGGAAGAGCCACTCAGTGGGCCCAGCCAGGAGCCCAGAGGGTAGAGCTAACAGCTACAAAGATCCATTTTCAGAGGGAACCACCACGTCATAATCAAGGAACCTTTTTTTTTTATTTTATCCCAAGAGCAAATACTCATCTGAATTTCAGAATGGCAATGAAACAGTAACTGCTAGCACCTTCGGTCCTACCCCTTTGTGAATGTGAATGTCTATTGTGGTTTTCTGTGCCGCTGTTTTATGTTTGTTGTATGAGGTACAGATATCACATCAAACGTACCCTCACTCAAGAAAAGTATTCTCTAGGAGTAGCAAACCTGAGCAGCCTCATCTGCCCCTGGAATTAATTCAGATGACAGAATTCTGAACTTCAAGCCTGAGCCTGATGCTGTAATGAGATGAGAGTTTGGGGATCGTGGGAGGGGGGTGATTTTATTTTGCATGTGGGAGGGGCATGGATCTTGTGATACCTAGAGGGCAAACTGTTGTAGGCTATACACTGGCAGCTATTATTTGTTTTGCCAATTTGATTTTGGGGATTACCAGGTTCTGCTTGATTATATAAATTGGCAGTAGGGAAAAAGTATGAAGAAGTCCATTTACCTAAATTCCTCTTTACTTCCATTTTCCACATTTTCCCAATAATGAATATTAATTACCCTTTAGATTATACACAACTGTTTCTAGTTGTATTTAGACTTTTGTAGAATCTTGTTGGTTCCATGATGGAACAGTTCCATATAAAATTGAAATGCCATTCCATGGAACAACGGCAGTTGAAAGAGAAAAACAGTTGCTCAATTATCTGGTGTACAGAGCAGTAAGATTTTAAATGAACTAACAAATGTTGTAAAGATGGGGGGAAAAAAAGTAATGCCAGGAGACATAACTTGAATGTTTTTTTATTAATCCAATTTAAAATCTTTTAAATAAGTGTCTATTTCCTCAGATCGGGCATTGATTTCCTCATCTGTCTTAATTTTTCCAGGAGTCATTTGTATATTCATTCAGCAAATATATACACAGTGCCTTCTGTAGCTCAGGCACTGTTCTAGGCATTGGGGGTGCAGCAGCAAATAAAACACACTAAACACCCTGTTTCCCTTTGAGTTTACACTCAAGTGAAGGATGACACAATTCACAAAATAAGGAGGAAAAATACATAGTATGTTAGAAAGGGATACATGCTATGGAGAAAAACAGAACTGAAAAGAAGAGAGGATGTGCGTGGAGTTGTATTTTTAAGTAGGGAAGCCAGGAAAAGTCTCTGCGTGGTGATATTTGAGTGACCATCTAAGTGAGGTGAGGAAGAGAGAAGAAAGAGAAGTAGGAAATAGGATAGAGAGATAATGGGAAGTCAGGTAATAAAGGTCCATACGGGCTAATGTAGAAGACTTTGGCTTTACCTAAATAAGAAGTCATTCAAGTATTTTCAGCAGATGAGTGACATAATCTGACTTATTTATTAATAACTTCAGCCTGGTTATAAAAACATACGCACATTTGCCTTCTTCTGTTGGGAACTTCATCCATGTACTCAAATGTCCATGCTATGAGGAAGCCCAGGGCACAGGGTGAGGCCACATGGAGATGTTCTGACTGAAGTCCCTGTTAGGCAGCTTTAACCATTAGTTATGTGATACGCTGGAAGACACCGATGAGGGGACTATAGTATAGCTCCTATCACCACCTGATTACAAGAGAAGCCCTGAGTGAAGACTTCCTGGCTGAATCCAGTCAAGCCCAAACCATGAGATATAATGATAAATTCATAGTTGTTTTAATCTTTTATGTTTTGAAATGATTTATTACATGGCATCAATAGATAAACAGAAGTTCCACGACACTACTGCTTTTTTTCAACCTAACTCACTGTCCACCTGTAATCAGTCTCTTTGACTTGCTTCTCCATTTCTGCCTGAGCTCTTAAGGTTGGAGTGCCCCAGCACTGAGTTCTGTTATCTGCTCTTTTCTTACTCCAGGCTCTACCAAGCCAATCCATGGCTTTAAATACCTATACAGAGATGACTCCCAGAAAGGTATTTCTTGGGCTAACCTCTTCAGTTTGTATAGTCATTTGTATAGTCATTTGTACAGTCAGCTGCCTTTTGGATATTACTACTTGAATGTCTAAAATTTACCTAAAATATCAGTAAGTGGTACTGACATAGGAAAGAATGGGGAAGAATGCAAATGATTGCTAAAGCTATAAATAATTTTTCATCTTGTCCTTTCCCTCAAAATCCATGCTATCCAAAGCATCAGCAGAACCTCTTGACTTTGCCTTCAAAATACCAGAGGTGCCAAAAAAAATATACGCATAACTTGCATTCATCTTTTGTTATCAGTATATATTGAGTATTACAATTTTAATACAGTTTTATTTTTCCTTTCTTAAAATGTGTATACATATTTTTGGCACCCTGTGTATATCCCAAGTATGCCACTTTTGTCCATCTCTACTGTTACCAGTCTTGGTCTGTTGCATTAACACTGGCACATTTGCCTTACTCTGAACCCTATAATCCATTCTTCTTGACACAATGAGTGTGCTCCTTAGAAAAAATAAAAGTAAATGACTTTCTGTACTCCTGCTTAAAATCTTTCCTTGGTTTGCAATTGTAATTAACATGTAATCAAATTTCAAAGAGGCCACCCGTGAGTACTCAATTAAAAGTGACAATCTTCCAATCACTCCCTTATACAATTTCCTTTTTCATTTTCTTTATAGCAGCTATGACAGTCTGAAATTGTTTTATTTGTTATTTATTTACTTGCTCATTGCTGTCTTTACTCATTATCTCTTAAGATCAGGAACCCTTATTTTCACCAATGTGTTCTAGTACTTAGAAGAATGACCTGCACCAAGTGTGTGTGTGTGTGTATATATATATATATATATATATATATATATATATATATATATATATATTTCAAAGTTTGCTGAATTAAAGAATAAATACATTTGTATTTTGCAAGAGATAAGTTTTCCCTGTTTGTCAAAGAATTATTTTAGATTTTAGATCTTAAACAGAGTTATCACATGTCCAGTTTCATCTCCATACTTCATAAATGGGGGTTAATATGGACCAGAAATGCTAGAGCTGTTGGTAGTGGCAATTATTTGTTTTTAAATGACTTTCAATAATACCCTGAACATAGCCAATATTATTTTGATTACATTCACATTTCTAATGTGAGAGCTTGCATTTGTTAATCTCTATGTATAAATGAGTATATTGATTCAAACTCAGCTTGACTTTACCATTGGATTCTGAGAACTACAATATCAGAAATGTCTCTTCTCACAAGCTTGGTTAAGTGTCACTATCTCTTTTTTGGAGCAGCTATGCAAATTTATGTTATTTTGATATATTGCATGCTCATGCTCTTGGTCTTTTTTCTTAGTTATTTTTACAAAACATTAAATTATTCTGTATCTTTTGGCCTTTGGGAGCAGACAATCGCTTCAAAGTTTAAGATTTGAAGGACTATTCACTGGTGAATTAGTAGCATCAATCTCCAGCAAGAATAGAATTGAGCTCTACAATTCCACTTTAATATAGAAAACACAATACCCCAAAATAGCCAGCAGTGTCACTGGTTCAAATTTGGTTCAGTAAAGAAGGAAGTCATTATGAGCACATGAAAGTGATTTAAGAAGCATGGTCTAGTATGAAAGGACCATCCATCTAGAGTCAAGAAATATCAGAGTTTTCTGAAAATTAAAGAGAGAATTTAGAGACTGTTTCAGTTTAACTGTTTTTAAATTTTCTAAGATTTTTATTAAAATATAGCTAACATACAACATTACATTAATTTCAGGAACTCACAATAGTTATTCAACATCTATATACCTAAAGAAGTGATCACTGTAAGTCCAGCAACAATCTGACACAGCACTACTCTATCACAATATTATGACTATATTCCCTATACTACGCATTACATCCCCATGACTTATTTGTTTTATACCTGAAATTTTGAACCTCTTATTCCCCTTCAGCTTTGCCCCTTTTTAAAAGTTTTTCAATTACATTTGATATTCAATATTATTTTATATTAATATCATATGTACTACATACTGGTTGGACATTTATATAATTTGAGAAGTGATCTCCCTGATTAATCTAGTGCCAGGTGGGCACATAATTATTACTATATTATTGATTATATCCCCTATGCTTTGCTTTACATCCCCATGACTATTTTGTACTACGAATTTGTACTTCTTAATCCCTTCACTTTTTACACCCTACCACCCAATCCCCTCCCACCTATCACCCCAATATATCTAGTACCCACCCTACACCATCCATAGTTATTATAATAATGACTATATTCCTTATGGTACCTGACATCCCCATGACTACTGTATAACTACCAATTTATATTTCTTTTTTTTTTTTCATCTGGAAGTTGAACCAGCAGCCTTATTGTTAAGAGTGCACACTCTATCCACTGAGCCATCTGAGCAGTAGCTCAGCTCAAGGTGCCAAGTTCATTCCCAGCCACGTGTGGGCATAGCACATCGAACAGGCAATCTTGTCATTAGGAGCATGTGCTCTCACCAGCTGAGCCATCCTGCCACTTGTTGGCAGCTCAGCTCGGGTGCAGCTCAGGCGCAGCTCATTGGCCCATGTGGGAATCGAACCAGCGACCCTGTTGCTCAGAGCTCATGCTCTTAAGCAACTCTTAACCAACTGAGCCACTTGGCTGGCCCCCAATTTGTATTTCTTAATCTCTTCCCCTTTTTCACTCACCCCAATCCCCGCCCCCCTAATCGGGCAACCATCAAAACGTTCTCTGTATCTATGAGTTTGTTTCTGTTTCATTTGTTTATTTTGTTCTTTAGAATCTACTTATAAGTGAAATCATGTGACATTTGCTTTACTCTCTCTGACTTCACTCAGCACAATACCCTCAAGGTCCATCTGTGGTGTTGCAGATGGCAAGATTTAATTCTTTTTTTTTATGGCTGAGTAAAATTCTGTTGTGTATATGTACTGCCTATTCTTTATTTTTTTTTAAGCTGAGCCATCCTGCTACCTGTTGGCAGCTCAGCGGCTGCTCAGCTCGGGCCGGGGCTCCAACCGCTGTTGCTCAGAGCTCAAACTCTTGAGCGAGCTCTTATCCAACTGAGCCATTTGGCCGGCCCTGTACCGCCTATTCTTCATACAGTCATCCATTCAGGGACACACAGGTAGCCTTCATATCTTGGCTAATGCTGCAATAAACATATGGATGCACATGTGGATAAATCTCCTAGAATAGGGGTCAGCAAACTGTGGTTCACGAGCTATGTGTGGCTCTTTGGGTACATTCCATCTCAAAAGTTTGCTGACCCCTGCAAGAGCCAATCCTGTCCCTCACAACAATTTAAAAATTATTCAAGAGCCATAAATATATTTTTACAAATAAAGAAAATTTAAAGTAATATTATAAATGAAACTATGATAGTTTCATTTTCATTTTCAATTTTACTTCAGAGCCACATGTACGTACCCAAAGAGCTGCATGTGGGTCACAAGCTGCAATTTGCTGACCCCTGGCGGCTCTTCCGTCTCAAAAGTTTGCCAATTCCTGTCCTAGAAGTAGCATTTTGGGTTTCTGTAGATAAATACCCAGAAATAAGGCTACTAGTTCCTTCTTTGTCTCTTGTTATAACCTTTGTTTTAAAGTCTATCTTGTCTGGTATAAATATTGCTACCCCAGCTGTTTTGTTAGTTTGTTTCCATTTTCATGAAATGTCTTTTTCCATCTCTTTATTTTCAGTCTTTCTATAGGAAGTGAGTCTCTTGGAGGAAGCATATGTAAGGGTCTTGTTTTCTTATCCATTCAGCCACCCTATGTCTTTTGATTGAAGCGTTTAATCCATTTTAATATATTGAAAATAATGCTGATAGATATGTAGCTATTACCATTTTATTCTTTTTTTTAAGATTTTATTGGGGAATTGGGGGGAGAGGAACAGCGCTGCAGAATTGGGGGAAGGGGAACAGACAAGTTGCTGTTGTTTTTTTGTTCTTCAGTCTAGTTGTGGTGGATGTTGCTTCACTGGCCCAAGCTGGCACCATCATTGCGCTCTTCCTGGGTGAGGCAGATCAGTCCCCGGCTTCTGGACAGCCGCTCACACTGGCTGCCGGGCTACACATGGTAGCCTATGGCAACCCACTGCAGCAGGGACTGCAGCCTACGCCTCCGCAAACAACCCACAGCAGCCCAGCTCCAGGTTGAGCTGTTGTTCAGCATCTTAGCTGTAGAGGGCAGTGTCACTGGCCTTCATATGTGGGATCCGAACCGGGGCCCTCTGGCGTCCCAAGCCAGTTCTTAACCAACACGCCACTCGGCCGGCCCTTTATTCATTTTTTTAAAATCTTTTTCTTTTGTGTGTGTGTGTGTGTTAAGTTTCTCTAAGATTCCTTGTAATACTAGTTTGGTGGCGATGAACTCTTTTAGCTTCTGCTTGTCTGGGAAGCATTTTATCTGTCCTTCAATTCTAAATGATAGCTTTGCTGGGTAGAGTAATATTTGTTGTATGTCTTTGCTTTTCATCATGTTGAATATTTTGTGCCAATCCTTTCTGGCTTGCAAAGTTTCTGTTGAGAAATCAGCTGACAATCTTATGGGAGTTCCCTTATAAGTCACTAGTTGTCTTTCTCTTGCTGCTTTTAGGATTCTCTCTTTGTCTTTAACCTTTGCCATTTTAATTATAATGTGTCTCGGTGTGGGCCTATTTGAGTTCATCTTGTTTGGGACTCTCTGTGTTTCCTATTACTTGTATGTCTATTTTCTTCACCAGGTTAGGGGTCTCATAATCACCAGGGCAAGGTGGACAAACAGTGTTAGCCAGGTTGATGAAGACTCAGATATGGTGGTTGCCTGTGTCTGCATTCTGGGAGGGGGAAGCATTCAACAAAGATACAGTGGCCTCTGCCACCTTCCCCATCCAGCTGCCCCTCCAGCCCTTGCCCTGAAGCCAGACACTTGAGTTCCTCCTTGTATGTCCCTGTCATTTTTCTAACTGCTGCCCCAGTGCTGGGGCTCAGAGGGAGTAAGTTTATCAGAGAGTACATCTATGGTTGGGTCTTTTAAGAGGAGTGACTGGGACTGTAGCTGCCCTTCATCTCACCCAACCACAATCTCTGCTGGTTTTCACAACCAGAAGTTATGGGGACTTCTCTCCCTGGCACTGAAGTCCTGGGCTAGTACAGCTTGTGTGGCACTAGGACCCCTCACTCCTCTGGGAGGGGAACCTTTACAACTGATATACACCCCCAATTTTCAACAGTTACTCACAGGTGTGGCACCAGCCCATTCCTTATCTCTGCCTCTCCTACCAGTCTTGAGGTGGCTTTTTCTGTATGTCCATAGTTGTAGGTCTTCGGTTCAGCTAGACCTCAGATAATTCTCAGTGGTGGTTGTTCTGTAGTTTAGTTGTAATTTTAATGTGATTGTGAGAGGAGGTAAGCACAGTGTTTATCTGCTCTGCCATCTTGACCAGCAATCCAGTTTAATTATTTTTTATCATGAATGATTGATCAGTTTAGGTTGGAAATTCTGGGTAAAGCAAATAAGAAGTAACAAGAGTATTTTCACAGAAAGCAGATAAGCAGTTGAATGAAAACAATAAAAAATTAACTCATAACAATATTTTTAAGGAATACAATTATGTATATATATCTGTGAAACTTTTAAATGATCCATTCTGTATATCAATATCAATATATATATATATATATATATANATATATATATATATATATATATATATGTTACATATTATTTAAAACATGTGTAATCATTTTTAACATTATAATAACCCAGTGAAATTCATGACTCTCTTTTTCTTACACTGACAAGGAGAAAATTTATACCAGAAGCTGCCTCACTCATGGGCTTAAATCAAACTATAGAGTCCAAAGAAATAATTGACATTGTCCAGAACAGAGAGTTAACAAGCCTTTTTTTTAAACAATAAGACTAAAACCATCACTACTGAAATATATGTAAACGTCAATGAGATTCAATTTGCCAGGATTTTTTTTCCTCTTCTCTGTTTGACCAACCAATGAAAACTTTTCTAAATGAGGTAATGTTCATCACTCATACTTTATTGGATGAATGAGTATTGTCCTGTGTCTGACTGAAGAATCTTGCTATAGGAGATTCTCCAGCTGCCGCTAGGCCTTTCTCCCTGTAGCCAGAATGGTCAATTGAATTACACTTTTTTTTATAGAGTCATTTATTTTTTTCTACCTTGCCTCTTGACTCTTAAATAATTTGATGTCAAAGACAAATGCTTTTTCTTGTTTAGCACGAGTATTGCAAAATGGAATTTTTACTGACATTTTAATATCTCCTTGTCTTTTGCACTACAGTTTAGAGCACTAAGGGATTACTGGGTCTGTCGGCTCAAATATTTTAATGTTTCTTCATTTAATTTACAGTTTAATAAATAAGACAGGTTTGTTTATGGCTTAGATTTATTTTGGTAAGTTTTGTTGTTTTTGAAGTGGTTTGTAGGTTTGCCTACATTTTTTTTTTAATGTGAGGTTTTAATTCAAAGGGATTCTCATATGTTTGTTAACAAAAGTCACAGAAAATGTATAAATTCTACTCCCTTAAGAATTATACTTTTCATAAAAATGGATCATATATGTCTATAATTTGTCACAATTATGTTTTATATTCAATTTATGAACCAGAGGGAAAAAATTGGCTTTGGATTCATGGATATTAAATGAGGTTGTGGATTCATTACACTCCCTAGTTACATTCTAAGAAAAAAAAATTCATCTGGTTATCAATAGTGTGTGGGAATAACAACAAAGTTGTATGTTTTACATCCAGTTACAAGCCTCTTAAAAATTGAAGCTCTTGTTGAAATAATTTCTAATCCATAATGTTTGGGGGAAGAATTTTTAATATTCTTCTGAAGTAGAAAAAAATAAACTGAATAAATAGGAATTTCCACAATGCATGAATAGATCTTTTTTAAATCATGGAGACACAGGCTAGACAGTGAGAAACAGAGCTTAAGAATTAAGGAAAAAGCTTGGAAATTAGAAGAATTATTTATCTTTCCCATGTATTTTATTACAAAAAGAAGCAAAATATCATTTAGCTTTATATCTACTTTTCCTATATCCCAGTAATCCAGAGTCTAAAAGATTTAAAAGTTACTGTATAATTAAGAAATATGCATTTTGAGTGGTACATTAAAGCATTTCAGCACATAGAATTTCATACTTGAAATATCATATCTTCCATTATGCATTGCACAAACTCTGGAGATATATATATATACACATGCACACACACACACACACACACACACACACACACACACGATGTCAAAAAAATGTATACACATTTTAAGAAAGGAAAAAACTGTATTAAAATTGTAATAATATATACCAATAACAAAAGATGAATATAAGTCATGTGTATACATTTTTTTGGCACCTCAGTATATCAATAAAATTATAAATATTATGATTATATTGTATAACTATAAATATATAAGTCTTTATATATATTAAACTATATAATAGAACAAATTATCAAACCTTAAGATAGTATTGCTGAATGTATTATTGTTGGAATTTGGGAATAAAAATCCTAGGATTTTGCTAATACAAATTTAGCAAAGTTCTTTTATTTTAGATAAAATTCTAAGGTAAATTATTCATTAAGAAACAAACTAAGATTAACCCCCGACCGAAAAGGGTGCTGTTCTCCCATCCAAATAAAACATGTTATACATCCTATGACTCTTCTGAAGATTACATTTGTTGCTTTCCTATGTTTTCTGAATAATTGGTTTCAGTTACATTGATAGTGTTTTTCATCATTTACTCTTTCATATGCTTGAACATAATTATTAAAGTGCAAGATGATTCATCTTCTCTAATCATCCTGAAAGGAAAAGAGAGGCCAACCTTTGTGAATTGAAATTTTGACTAGAGAAAGATTCCATTTGAGATGGCTTTACCAAGGCAAAACTGGTATGAAAGGGGCACATTTTACATATGCTTTTTAAAATGTATAAATTCTGGATGAAAGAGCAAAGATTCATTGCATTTGAAATACTTTTCAGAAGTTTGAATTTTCCATATGTGCTGAGGTTAATACTAGTTAACTTGATACATTCAAAGGAAGAAGCAGCTTTGCATAGCTATTGGGCAAAAGTATTGAACACTGGCCTATCTCCATTTATTGAACTCTGTCACACACAATGAATCTAAAATAAGAATCATGCTAAGTAGTTTAGATGTTTTAAGTACCAATATTAATGCTCTGTATAGGAACCACTGCCCTGTATAAACTCAGAAACACCGATTATACTCTAATTTTGAGTCCACTATTAATTTTTTTTTTTAGTGAAAACCATTATTTGTCATTTTTATGCTTCGCATTTGTTTTCTTATGGCTAAATGTAAGATGGAAGCATAACCCAGTGTAATCAAAGAATTTCATTGATTCACTTAGCATAGCAAGTTTTTACATAGAATAAATAATATTTCTTCTGCAGCAGCTATTCTATTGAATTCATGTTCTCATCAGTTTACACACTACATAGTGTGGTTATATAAAGTAGTTGAGCCAGTTGAGTTTTTAAATAATTTTTTTATTTCAGAATAGTTTTAAATTTACAGAAACATAAAGATAGTGCAGATAATTCCCATGTACCCAGCGATCAGTTTCCTTAAGCTTGTGGGCTGCATATAGTGGCTTCTTACCCCAGAGTGCAGTACAGAAAGAGAGGAGGAGGAGAAATAACTTTTTAGTGGAGAAACCCGACAAATAGTACCTGCACTGGGTGATCAAGGTCAGCCTCAGCAGTGATAAGACATGAGAATATGTACCCTTGGTACGATATAATAAAAATGAAACTTTACATCTGTGATCTTCCTCTCAAAAACTCATAACCCCAGTCTAATCATGAAAAAAAAAACATCAGGTGATTTCTCATAAAGGAGCATTTTACAAACACCTGATCAGCACTCTTCAAACCTGTCAGTCATCTTAAAAACAAGGAAAGTTAAGACTTGTCACAGCCAAGAAAGAAGAGCCTAAGGAAACAAAACGAGTGAATGAAAGTAGTTTCCTGGATGGAATCCTGGTACAAAAATAGAACATTACGTAAAAAACTATGAAACTCTGACTAATGGTAGTGTTTGTGAGGTGTATACACTGTGAAATCCTCTTTTTCTTTTACTTTCTTCCTTTGGAAGAAAGTCACTATCTGCAGTCAGCAAGTAAGGAGTAGGGAGTTATGCCCTACTTCTGGAGATAGAATATATTATACATAAATAATTTGGAAGTCTTCAAAATTGTCTGTCCTCTCCCCACTTATTTATTTATTCAACCATTTATCTATATCAGTATGGACTCATGAATGTGTGTGTGTGTGTGTGTGTATGTATGTGTGTGCGTGTGTGTGCATGTGTATGTATTTGTTGTTATAAAGAAATACAACTTTATTTTACTACTGAAATTATTTCAGCTTTGACCAGTGGGAGCTATTTTACTTGGCTCCTGTATTCCTTTGACAAATTCTATCCAATGTGAGTTGCGTTTTATTTTGTTTTGTTTTTTAACAAAGCCTCACTTTCTGACACTACAAGACACCCCAAGGTCACTTTGTACTTTTCATCCCTCATTCCTAGAATCAGCCATTTCTCCAAGGAGTTCTCATTCGTTTTATTGGAGAATGGTATTAGAAAGCAAGATCTGGGAGCCTGTGGGGGACATGGTGGCTGTGAGGAGGGCTCCCTGAGTTCTCCCCTGGAAATCATTGCAATTTGCACTGCTGTAACTCATCAAATGAGCCACTACTCATCACACAGAGCATCTAAGAAACTCGCATGCCGATTACTTGAAGGTGGGCAGACCGGGCGAGTGGGGGAAGAGGGAGGCGAGACGCATGGAGGCACAGCCCGCACCCACGGCAGCTGGGACACAGGGCATCAGAGAGCAGATCAGAGTGTGTTCTGCAGCTCGCTCCCTGCGCCTCACAGCCCGCCTAGAGTGCAGCAAGAGTGCGATGGTTTGCAGTCTGAAGCAGAAGAAGCCTTGGGTCGCGGGTGGGGAAAGAGAGAGGAGACTTGCATGCAGAGCACGGTCTGCACTCATGGCTGCTGTGGAGATGCGGGACCCAGGAGGCAGAGCTGAGAGCGTTGCAGCACCACGGTGGGCCCAGTCCCTGTGCCCCTGTGGTCTCTCCCAGAGTGCAGCAGGAGCCGGACTGGAGCATCTGAGGCAGAAGGCTCAGCTCAAAACAGTGGTGGGACTTTTTTTGTTTCTTTTTTCTCAGACAAAAAGCAGAAAACAACTGCATAGATAAGAACCCACCTCCACCCTCCCTCAGAAACCTTGGCCCTGGCCATGCCAGAGTCTTAAACTGACCCCTGAATGGAGGAGTAGGGTCAGATTACAGAGGTGCTCATACCCCCAGGGGTTTGAGAAACAGCACGAGAAGACGCTGCGGAGTGTGAGCCTACCTACCCTGCCCCCACCTCTCCTGCACAGCTTGGGAGGCAGGACAACTTCAGCTGCAGAGTCACTTGCAGGCCCGCTGGCAGGTTGCTTTTAGCAGCTCTAAAATCTCACACCCCCCACAACCTCCAGCAGAAAGAGTGCCAGAAGATGCACATCGAGCCTGGCTACGCAGCACTCAGCGTGCCTCGGGGCAGGCAAGAACAGAAACGGCACTGACTTTGTAAAAACTACCAATCACATCGCATAACCCCGCTCATCTACAATAGACCTGCATTGCCAGGGTCACTGTAGGCGCCAGATGGCTGGCTCTGCCCTCACAAGATGCAGAGGAGTTTTTGTATAGCAGAGGACAATCTGGAGAGAGCTTGGTAGACTTTAGCCAAGACTGGCACTGGTTGTTTTTTTTGTTTTGTTTTGTTTTGAATTTTTTGGGGGTTTTTTTGTTGTTTTGTTTTTTGGGGGTGTTTTGGGGGGTTTTTGGTTACTTGTTTTGGTTGTTTTTGTTTTTTTCTATTTCATTATCATTTTTAGTTTTTAATATAGGCATATATATGGGTGTATATATGTGGATATATATGTCCATATATAAGGGTGTGTAGACATGTGTATATATATATATTTTTTCCTCTTTCCTTCTTTTCTACCCTCTCTCTTTCCCTTCTTTTCTTCTTTCTTTTCACTGCTCTACTTTTCCTCTTTCTTTCCATTTTTCTGCAATTTTTTTTCTTGAGTGTTGCTATTTTGTTTCTCGTGTTTATTTGATTTTTTTATTATATTTTATTTTATTTTGTTTTGATTTTTGTTCTTTTTTGTTGTTGTTTTGTTTTTGTTTGTTTTCTTCTTTTGTATGTTTACTATTTCTGTACATGTTGAGTGTAGGTTGTTGGTTGTTTTTTACATGTGAGAGTATCTGGTTTCCTTTGGTGGCTGTTGTGGTTGTGCTTGTTGATCTGTTTTGCTCTAAAATCACTCTGCAGCAGGGCCCAGCAAAAGAGGCACAAGAATGATCACACCCAGAGGCCAACTTTAGATAAAACCAGAACATTACAGGGTTTGACCTACAAGAGTCACACCCAAAGGGAAATTGCCACAGGCACAAGAGCCCATAGGGACCAAGCCTCATCAGAGGGGTCAACCCTCACACAGCAGCTCATAAACTGTGGGCACAGCTAATCCTCACAGCTAGTCAACCTGGGAGTCAGTCCCACCTACTGACAAGCCAAAAGCAATCAAAGCTCAACTTCAACAGAGAAGACACACAACACAAGGAACACCTCTGGTACATGCACAGGAGAATACGGAGACTGAATAATTCAAATATAAAGGACACATGCCACATAAGTCCACCCAGAAAAGACTGAGAGACCTAGGGGATCTACCTATTAGATCGAAGCAAGCACAAAGAGTAAGCCAGAATGGGGAAACAAAGAAACACATCCCAAATAAAAGAACAGAAGAAACCTCCTGAATCAGTGGAACTAGAGGAAATAGAGGCAAACAACCTATCAGAGACAGAGTTTAGAACACTGATTATTAGAATGTTCATGGAAATTAATAAGAATATAAAGAAGGATAGAGAAATCATGAAAAACAACCAGCTAGAACTAAAGAATACAATTACTGAATTAAATAATAAACTTGATGGAATTACTAACAGATTGGATGAAACAGGGTCAAATCAGTGACTTAGAAAACAAGATAGCAGAGATCATCCAAGCCGAACAACAAAAAGAAAAAAAAAGAAAAAACGTTGAAAATAGTTTAAGAGAGCTGGGTGACAAGCGCAACAACATGTGCATAATAGGAATACCAGAAGGAGAAGAGAGGGAGCAAGGGATCGAGAACATATTTGAAGTAATAATGTCTGAAACCTTCCCTAACCTGGCAAAAAAAATTGACATACAAGCCCAGGAAGTGCTGAGAGTTCCAACCAAGATGATCCCAAACAAGCCCACACAAAGACACATTACAGTGAAAATGGCAAGAGTTAAAGACAAAGACAGAATCCTAAAAGCAGCAAGGGACAGGAAGCAAATTACTTACAAGGGCACCCCATAAGAATATTGTAGGCTGCAGCCCCTGCTGCAGTGGGTTACCTTGGGCTACTGTGTGTAGCCAGCAGCCAGCGTGAGTGGCCCGCAGCCGCTGTGAGCGGCCATCCAGAAGCAACTCTTCAGGCCAGAAGGGAGTGGCAGGAGGTTTTCAAAGTGATGAAAAACAAAGGCCTACAACCTAGATTGCTTTATCCAACAAAGTTATCATTTAAAATTGAAGGAGAGATAAAGAGCTTCCCAGAAAAGAATAAGCTAAGGGAATTCATTACCACCAAGCCAGCATTGCAGGAAATGTTCAAAGGGCTTCTTTAAGCAGAAGAAAGAGGAAAACAACCTAACTAAGGAAGACCAGGAACACAAATAACAAAATGGCAATAACTACTCACCTGTCAAAATCACATTAAATGTAAATGGATTAAATGCTCCAATCAAAAGACCTAGGGTGGCTGAATGGATAAGAAAGCAAGACCCTTGCATATGCTGTATACAAGAGACTCATCTCAGATCAAAAGACACACACAGGCTGAAAGTAAAGGGATGGAGCAAAATATTTCATGCAAATGGAACTGAGAAAAAAGCTGGAGTAGCAATACTTATAACAGATAAAATGGACTTCAAATTGAAGAATATAATAAAGGACAAAGAAGGACGCTTCATAATAATAAAAGGATCGATCCAACAAGAGGACATAACCCTAGTAAACATCTATGCACCTAACATAGGAGCCCCTAAGTATGTAAAACAGATACTGACAGACATAAAGACAGAGATCAGCAGTAACACTATCATAGTAGGAAACCTCAACACCCCGCTGGCACCAATAGACAGATCCTCCAGACAGAAAATCAGTGTGGAAACAGTGGCCTTAAATGACATATTAGACCAGCTGGATTTAATTGATATTTTCAGAACATTTCACCCCAAAGCTACAGAATACACATTCTTCTCAACTGCGCATGGAACATTTTCCAAGATAGACCACATGTTAGGCCACAAAACAAGTCTCAATACATTTAAGAAGATTGAAATCTTATCAAGTGTCCTCTCTGACCACAATGCTATGAAACTAGAAATCAATTATAAGAAGAAACCTGGAAAGTGCACAAATACATGGAGGCTGAATAACATGCTACTAAATAGCAAGTGGGTCAAAAATGAGATCAAAGAAGAAATCAAAAGATATCTCGAGAAAAACGAAATGAAAACACCACAACCAAAAACCTTGGGATGCAGTGAAAACAGTCCTAAGAGGGAAGTTCATAGCAGTGCAGGCCTACCTAAAGAAACAAGAACAATCTCAAGTCAACAGACTATCCTTACACCTCAGGGAACTGGAAAAAGAACAACAAAATAAGCCCAAAAGGAGTACAAGGAAGGAGATAATAAAGACCAGAGCAGAAATAAATAAAATAGAGACCAGAAAAACAATACAAAAGATCAACAAAACCAAGAGCTGGTTTTTTGAGAAGATAAACAAAATTGACAAACCTCTAGCCAGACTCATAAAAAAAAAAGAGAGGACTCAAATTAGTAAAATCAGGAATGAAAGAGGTGAAGTGACAACAGACACCACAGAAATAGAAAAAAAATTAAGAAATTACTGTGAGCAACTATATGCCAACAAATTTGACAATCTGGAAGAAATGGATAATTTTCTAGAAGCATACAACCTTCCAAAGCTAACTCAAGAAGAAACAGAAAATCTGAATAGACCGATTACTACCAAGGAAATTGAATCAGTAATTAGCAAGCTCCCAAAAAACAAAAGCCCTGGACCAGATGGCTTCACAAGTGAATTTTACCAAACATTTAAAAAAGAATTTTCTTCTATTTTTCTCAAACTATTCTGAAAAATCCAGAAGGAGGGAAGGTTCCCAAACTCTTTCTATGAAGCCACAATCACCCTGATTCCAAAAAAGACAAAGAATACAAAAAAAGAAAACTACAGGCTGACATCCCTGATGAACATAGATGCAAAAATCCTCAACAAAATATTAGCAAACAGAATTCAGCAATATATTAAGAAGGTCATACACCATGATCAAGTGGGTTTCATCCCTAGTACGCAAGGTTGGTTCAATATCTGCAAATCAATTAATGTGATATACCACATCAACAAAATGAAAAATAAAAATCATATGGTCATATCAATAGACACAGAAAAAGCATTTGACAAAATACAGCAGCCATTTATGATAAAAACTCTCAGCAAAGTGGAAATAGATGGATCATATCTCAACATAATGAAGGCCGTATATGATAAACCCACATCTAACATCATAGTCCATGGGGAAAAACTAAAACCATTCCCCTTAAGATCAGGAACAAGACATGGCTGTCCACTTTCTCCACTTTTATTCAACGTAGTTCTGGAAGTTCTAGCCACAACAATCAGACAAGAGAAACAAATAAAAGGCATCCAAATCAATAAGGAGGAAGTAAAATTGTCATTATATGTAGATGACATGATACTATATAGAGAGAATCCCAAAGACTCCATCAAAAAACTATTGGAACTGATAGATGAATTCATTAAGGTATCAGGATACAAAATCAATATTCAGAAATCAGTTGCATTTGTATATACCAATAATAAACTATTGGAAGGAGAAATTAAGAAAACAGCTTCATTTACAATTGCTTCTAGAACTATAAAATACTTAGGAATCAATTTAACCAAAGAAGTAAAAGACCTGTACTCAGAAAATTATAAGACACTAAAGAAAGAAATAAAAGAAGATACAAATAAATGGAAACACCTACCATGCTCATGGATAGGAAGAATTGATATAGTTAAAATGTCCGTACTGCCTAAAGCAATATATAGATTCAATGCAATTCCTATCAAACCACCAAGGACATTTTTCACAGAAATAGAAAATGTAATCTTAAAATTTATATGGAACCATAAAAGACCCTGAATAGCCACGGTAATCCTGAGAAATAAGGACGAAGTCAGGGGTATCATGCTACCAGACATCAAAACATACTACAAGGCTACAGTAATCAAAACAGTATGGTACTGGCATAAAAATAAGCAGGTAGATCAATGGAACAGAATAGAGAGCCCAGAAATAAATCTATGTATATATGGATAGTTAGTCTATGACAATGGAAGCAAGACTTTACATTGGGGTAAAGATAGTCTATTTAATAATGTTGCTAGGAAAATTGGACTGACATGCAAAATAATGAAACTGGATCACCTTCTTATGTCATATACAAGAAGAAATTCAAAATGGATTAAACACTTAAATGTAAGACCTGAAACCATAACACTCCTAGAAGAAAATATAGGGACTAAATTTGCAGACATTACCCTGAGCAATATTTTTACTGATACATCCCTGTGAGCAAGGAAAGTAAAAGAATAAAAGAACATA
>NW_017731400.1:1448028-1487591 GCF_001890085.2 Hipposideros armiger
AGTGCTATTTATAATAGTCAAGACTTGGAAACAATCGAAATGCCCATCGGTAGATGACTAGATTAAGAAACTGTGGTACATTTACACAATGGAATATTACTCAGCTATAAAAAAAGAAGGAAACCGTACCATTTGCAACGATATGGATGGACCTAGAGAACATTATGCTAAGTGAAATAAGTCAGTCGGAGAAAGACAAATATCATATGATCTCACTTATATGTGGAATCTAAAGAACTAAATAAATGAGAAATGTAAACAGAAATAGTCTCAGAGACACAGAGGAAAAACTGATGATTGCTAGATGGGAAAGGAGAAGGGGAAAGGATGAGACAACATAAACTGATAACTACAATATTGCCTTAGGGATAGAAAAGACAGTCTGGGGAATATAATTAATAATGTAAATATATTTTAGGGGGCCAGATGGACTCATGTCTTGTTAGGGAGACCACTTCATGGACGGTGTAGAGGCCTGACCGCTGCACTGTACATCTGGAGCTGCCATTGAATAATATTGTATGTCAACTATAATTTAATACATATATAGTCATTGGAATTGTAATAGATATATATGATATCGGGGGTGGGGGAGACAGTGGATGGGGTGGGGGTTGTCATGTTGTGAGGGGTGAAAAGGATAACTATTGCATTGTTTTGTACACCTGAAACTAATAAAAAATAAATAAAATTAAAAAAAAAAAGCAAGCTCTGGGAGCTCGGTGTGCTCATTGCTGCTAGAGTGTAATTATCTAAGACAGGGCTGCTTTTTAAAACACAGTAGTGTAATGCTTCCCAGTAGATTTTTTTTCTTCATTAAAGTACTTACTTTGAGTTTTCTATAATTGTTGTAACAATCTTATTTTTTTCAAATCCAATTCAGAAATTCTAATTTAGACTGAGTTTGCAAATAACCCCAAATCACTTTCAAGTAACACACAAAATCCTTGTTATTTTGTAATGACTTTCCTCTAGCAAAAAAGTAATAATCATAGGAAGCTTGATATATGAAACATCAAACATTGTTCTGTACACCTGAAACTAATAATAATAATTAAAAGAAACACAATCAGCAATAACATTGTTCATTCTCATTGCTTTTCAAAGTAATGTACATAACTCTAAAAATGTATACCTAGAAATAATTTATAAAAAAAGATCAAATATATTCTTATTGGGTTAATTTTACCTCTTTCTTAGCTGATTACTTTGAAAGGGGCCTCAATGTGCATGTTTAGGAAGTTGTCTAAAGTCAACAAACAGATAGACTGGAGAAAGGTTATTCTTTCTAGGTGGTTTCAGAAATGTCCTCTCCCTAGCTGGATTGTCTAGGCCAGTCTGGGCTGGAGGACCCTACATGATTATAACATATTTAAAGTCAGGTGTTTGGAGTGGTCAAGTTGGAAATTATTTTGGTCTGCAAATCAGAGACAGGGGACGGTTGCCATCTGATGAAATGGTGGATAGGAAGGGTGTGAAGACTGTGGAGATCTAGGATTGCTGAATCAGTTCAGCTTTTGAGTCAAGAAGCACGCTTTAGAGTTAGAGATGGTCATCTATGATCAGGTGTACCAAAAAGGAAGACCTCGTAATTCAATATGAGATTTGATACACTGTAGAAGCCAAGACAGTAAAAGGTATTCAACTAAATGGGATACTTGGGGGTCAAATAATATATATTTATTTTTAAATCTATTACTTTATATATATTTTTTTCACTGAACACTTCTGTGTCATTATATGGAAGAGATAAGTAGCATAGGGTCAAAGAGAGATTGCCTTCTGGGGACTATATGGTCTGAGTGGATGAAATATTCTTTTCCACTGATTTTATGAAAGACAAAAAACATACACATATAGTAAACGTTCATCTAAATGATCCAGTTTGACCGTTGAGTGAGTACATTTATTAGGTAACTCCCTATCCTATGTTTTGCTTTAGCAGAAAGCCTAGGCTTTCGGACAGACATAGGTTAGAGTTGTTATTCTGAGATCAATCAAAGGCTGCATTCTGGATCCCATTTCAATTTTCCCTTGTTGTTCTAACTTTGTCTCTAGTCTCTGTGAACAGGAGCCTGAGTGTGATGAAAGATAATTATTCCAATAAGACCAATTTATTCAATAACCAATTTATAAAGATCCTTGTAAAGATAACTGACTGGGCTAGTGCTCAACGTGGCAATGTATAATCTATTTATAAAAGATCCTTCTGTTAATAACCAACTGGGCTGGGACTCAACGTGAAAATAGGTCCAGGTCTGTCTCAGTTGGAACTCGTAGTAAAATGCAATCCTAATTTTTTTTTTAAGCCTTGAAGGAACAAAGTTTGCAGAGCAAGAAAATCAGAAGCAGGAAAAAAGAAAAGAGGCTTTTCCTAATTTCTCATTATGTCTGAAATTCTTTGCACTTCTTCAGCTTTACTTTCAATGTTTTTCTTTTGAGTGACTGTGTCAGTATATGAGAGGAAACTGAGGGGGCAAATGGAAACCCAAACGAAGCCTCGTAAGGGCCTTTAAGTTTCCCCACTCCAAACCTTTAAGCTGACGCAGGCACTTGAGAGGTCAAGTCCAGGGAAAGTTTCCTTTTGTTTGTTTGCCTAAAATCTTTATCCCAAATTTTGTAATAACATACATCACATGGGCTAATTGGTTGCAGTGCTTTGTCGTTTATAAATGGCTTTTGCTCTCTGGGCTGAAAATCTGTAAGCTGAAAAGTAGCACAAGTTTATCAGTGTGAAGGCATTGGAATATTATGTCTTTGAAATTTAAAAACAAAGCATTTCTCAGTAACTAAGCTGAAAAAGGCAACAGTCCTTGAACGACTGTAAACCAGACTAACTTTTAACGTCAGTATCATGAGATAATGAGGAATCTATCGTCAGTTAATGAAGAAGAAACTCAAAGTGCATCAGCATTAGAAAGCACTTCAGGATCACAAAATCCAATTAGTCCAATCCATTTGGTTGGGGGGTGGGGGTAAGAGGTGGGGGAGGGGGAATGATGTGAATTGAAAACAAAAAGAGTGTTCACAGTCAGTTAGAAAATGTAATGGGGGAATAACTCCATGTGTATTACCAACTGAAAATACAAAACACCAGGGAATAAACCAAAACTCTGTAGGACATATATGAAGAAACTATAGAATTTCTTGATATATTAAAAATTTTGGGGCCGGCCGAGTGGCGCGATGATTAAGAACTGGCTTGGGACGCCAGAGGGCCCCGGTTTGGATCCCACATATGAGGGCCAGTGACACTGCCCTCTACAGCTAAGATGCTAAACAACAGCTCAACCTGGAGCTGGGCTGCCCTGAGTCGCCAGCTACGGCATAGGCTGCAGCCCCTGTGGCAGTGGGTTGCCATGGGCTACCGTGAGCGGACAGCAGCCAGCGTGAGCGGCCAGCAGCCTCAGTGAGCGGCCGTCCAGAAGCCGGCGACTGATCTGCCTCACCCGGGAAGAGCACAATGATGGTGCCAACTTGGGCCAGTGAAGCAACGTCCTCCACAACTAGACTGAAGAACAAAAACGACAGCAACTTGTCTGTTCCCCTTCCTCCAATTCCCCAGCACTGTTCCCATCCCCCAATTCCCCAATAAAAATCTTAAAAAAAAAAAAATTGACTGAAAAGAGAGCTATGTCATGTTCTTAGATGAAAATGCTAGATACTTGAATGATGATAATTGAATCTCATTTTAAAAATAATTTTAAAATAATTCTACACAAATCCTAACATAATTTGTCTTAGAAAATTGCAAAGTGTTTAAAAAGTTTAATGAAAATTATAAGTGGGCAATGTTAGGCAAGATAATTTTGTTTATTACAGTAGAGTGAAGAGGTGTGACCACATATTAAAATTCATAATAATGCTTGACAAATAAATAGAAAATGAGTGGAAAAATATACAAACTAATACAAGTGAAGAGGATCCCTAATACAGCATTCATATTTAAAATAATGCAATATATTGTAAAATAGTCATTTTAAGTCAATAGTGAAAGGGAGGGCTATTCAATTAAAAGACTGACAATTAATTCACTATTAGAGGAGATTAAAACAAGTTAGAAATCATTGTCATAACATATCAATATATTTCCTATGGCAAAATTGATTAAAAATTCTATTTAAAAACTCAAATCATGAAATAAATATAAGCAGGAAACACTTTTCCTAAGCATCCATACCTAATCTAGAAATCATCCTAGGGAAAAATTATTGGTTAAAAACTACATAAGTTAAATATAGTAAAAATACATTAAATTAAATGATACATATTAATTTGGCTAAATACTAATATATTAATAATAAAGGTATCTGTAGAAAAACATCAAATAATTTGATTAAGCATTTATTGGAATGTAAGCTTCATGAAGACAAAAATGTTCATGTTTTATTTACTGCAGTAGGTGCTTAATAAATATTATTTAAATTAACCAACGAAGAAATACAAATAATAAATACACGAAAAAGAAGAGCTCAGCCTCACTAATAACCAAACAAATAAAAATTAAATAAAATATCAGTTTAGATCATTAAATAACAAATATACAAAAGAAAAATCATAGTTATTTAGTAGTTGCAAAATTTAATGATCATAACTGGATCATAACTGCAAAATTTAATGACACACATTGGAAACACACACACAACCCTAAAAATGTATTATATATGCTAATTGATAAATAATGCATTTGAATGATTTTATCAACCTACAATTTTTCTTTTGTGTATTGATGAAAGCTTTAGTTTCTTAAATGACTTTTTAATTTTAATTTTATTTTTTTAAATACTTTAAAATGGAGAGTTTTATTTTCAAACTGAAAATGCTTTAATGCATTGAGGAAAGGCGCCAAAAGGTGTCATCTAATGAGAAAAAGAACTTAGGGGATATAGTGTTAATGATATTGAGTGACCTTTTAATGTCCCATACAACTGATGATTTGTAGTAATTCTAAAAAAGTAAAGTGGTGGAATAAAATTAAGTCATCAAAAGACAAACAATTTAAGTGAGAACACCAAAAATATAATTTACTATCAAGCAGTAATATATTTGTAATATAAATGGATTAATTGCTTGATTTCTGTCTGGATATATATGCGAAGAACCTGTTAATATAGATAGAATTCTTGTTCTAAAACTGACCATGTGGATTGTTTTCCAATAATAATTCTAAGATCTGAAATACAGGGGAAAATTCAGGGGAAAATAATGAGCCTAAGGACTAATTTTAAGAGCTTTATCTGGAAAAAAGGAAGACTGTGATTAGTATTTTCAATTAAATTAAAAAGTTAAACACAAGTCAATTATTTTGGCTGCCTTACTCAGAATTACTAATATGTTTTGAAGCAGGATAATGTATCATTGCTGTTGTTCCAAGTTATTTTATTGTGTACCTTGTATAAAAATATTATTTGTTCTCTTTATGGAAGCAGCTTGAGCAGATATTTAGATTGTACCTTTGTAGGTTTAACCATGTAAGAAATGACAAGATCATCTTTGTAATCAACTTTATTTAGGTGAAATTTACATATAAATACATTTACCTACTTGAAGTGTTCAGTGAGTTTGAAAATGTATGCACCCATGCATTTACCTCTATACCTCTATTTTATATAGTGTGTTGTCTTTTGTGTATATAGTTCTATGAGTTTAAAAGTTCATACACTCATGTAATCATCACCACAATCATAATAGCAAACAGTTCCATAACCCCCCAAAATTCCTTCCTGTTGTCCATTTGTAGTCAGTGTCTCTTTTTTTTTTAAATTATGCACTATGATGTTTAATCCAATCTATCAGCCTGCAATTCATCTTATGTTATTTTTGTAGGCGTGGGCACTCTTCCCAGTTAGAAGGGGTAAAATTTACAAATTCTCTTTCTCCATTTATGAAACTATTCTTTCTAAAAAAGAGAAATGTCAACTCTTAAAATTTATTATAATTGCACAACAAAATTGTACAGTTTCCAGGAGACAAGTAATTCTGTTATTGACATAAGAAGCAGATATTTTTGGAAAATAGTCCTATACTTGAAAACACATGGTACACACTGTAGAGTTACCTTTTGGAAACCATGATGCCAAATGAAAAGATAAATAATCAGACATTGACCTTTATTCAGCATTTATCCAAGGGCTTCAAAGAGCTTTACCAGTAGAAATTAGTAATCTTTACAAAAGGCAAGATAAAGACACCCATGCATTCTAAAAATCACTGGACACATCAGGACTAAATCACATGGATCTGTTTGAAACAACTCATTTACATTAGCTCTCGGGAGAGCCATATTTCTCTGAAGTAAAATGGGCCTTCCAGTTGTCTGTTTTGTGTGTTTGTTTGTTTATTCTGAGCAGAAGGGAAACATAGCCAATGAGTTCCACTAGATGTTCTCTTAAATTTGAATAAGTATAGGCTATAATGCTGGTTCCCCTTCACGGGAGGCGATGTGTCTCTGGCTCAGTGATTAGATGCAGACTAGGAGCTTCTGTAGGTGTCTGTTTTGCATTTTAGTTCATTACAGTCCCTGGAAGACATTAGTCTAACAACTCTTTTTTGAATTGATTGCTTCCCAGTTTGCAGGAACTATCCTACGAGTTCTTGAATTATACCATTTCTGTTTGGGTTCATTAAATGATAAAATGAGATCTTAATGCAGACATATATGCCCTGAACTCAAATGTACCTCTTATGTTATAAATAACAGGATATAGAGAATTTTTTTCCTGTTGTAATAGCTCGTTTATTTCTCTCTGTTGCCATGTCCTTCGGCTCTCCAATAAGTAAATCGCCATATAAAGATAGATCTCAATATCTAACCTCATGGATGACAGTTTCATCAGACTCTGCCACAGATCCTTCTGTGAGTCATGGAGATTTCTAGCAAATGGTAGGAAATGGCCAGCAAAGCCACGTCCTTCACAGAGGGGACTCTTAACATGTCATCTCTTCCCTAGTGCCTATTCTTCCCGATACCTCATCAGGGAAAGTATCAGGACCCCTTGAACATTCATTCGTGTCTGGTGGGGAGATTCAGCAATCAGATAAAATTCTAAATTTAGTTTTACACCATCAGATAGATGGATATAAGTAGATGGTATAGGCACTAAGTATATTTTTTCTAGGCTCCAGATTAGATATTTTTCAGTTAGCGATCGCTGCCCTTTTTTACTCCATGAGTATTTCCCCATTTATCAACTACCAGTATAATGCAAGGTAGCTCAAGGAAGGGAAACCTTGAAGGTGTAGGGCATTTGTCTAATTGTCCTTTCAATCTACCTAAATATTCAATAGCTCTTAATAGAAATAAATTTTAAAATTATTATAGTTATTAGCATGACTTAAAATTATTATTAATGTGTACTGCTATTTTTAAAAACAGTTGTCTCTACAAGTTAATTTCACTGTTGTTTGCAGCTTGGCCCACTGGAAATTATTAACTTGACGGTGACGGGAAGAAAAAAAAATATCCAAGAATCACCTGCAAGTTACAAAGCATTACTAAATATTTTCTCCCCCATAGAATTTATTTTTATTACCTATTGCTCTTTTCTATAAAATTGTAATGTGTTCTGGTTTCTTGGAACACGTAAGTATATATTTCTACTAGTTCCTGTTTCTATTATGTTCTTTTGACAGCATCGATGTGTCAGTTTTGTAGGATTGTGTTATGCATGTATACCTCCAAATCTTCATGATGAGGGGGTCATTTTATGTGATTGTTGTGACTCAACCCTGAAAATAATATTTTTATTTTTCTAATCTTCATTTTTTATGATTTGTAATTAATGTTATTATCTAACATAGTATATATTTCATAGAAATGCCCTTGCAGTTGTCATGCATAAGAGATCTAATTGGGAGCTCCCTATAATGATTTTATCTACCTATCTAAAAAGACTTTCTATAAGTTGAATTAAAATATGTTATGTTGGGAGACTGAAAGGAGACATAGACTCATGTTAATGTCAACCTGTTTTCTTTTCCACTACTTCACCAGAAATGCTGTCCATATCACCAGTGATCTTGATGTTAACCATCCAATACATCATGTTTTCAGTGACAATATTGCCCTGCCAATACCTCTACCATGAGATTCAGCCTGGGGCTTTCTTGATATGCTTTCTCAGGTTACTTTGCCAACGTCTTCTCTTCTACCACATCCTTTCATGTTCATATTGCTTTGCCTCTATACTTTAGCATTCTTCTCTTATCCAAATCCCAAATTTTTCAATTACTATCTATATCAATCTATCTCAAATTTGTTCCTCTGAATGTTACCTTACTCCTGAGCTCTATACCTACAGATTAGATACAGAGTATTCTTAGAGGTTAAGAAAAAATTTTATAGAGTCAACAGCCTATCTGATTATTTTTGGTAGTAATTTATGAGTTGAGGGATAATGATGGTTTGTACTAGGCAATAAGTGTAATGATTAAGATACTAAGTTGAAGCAAAGGAGATAATCTGAATTCCTGATTTTACTTTAGAGCTTTGCGATATTATGAAAGATTATAACTTTTCAAGCCTCAGTTTCCTCATTCAAAAATGATGTTAATAACAGTAAGATGTTCTAAGTAGCAAATGAAATAATGATTGGCCTGTAGTACGTATTTAGTGTAAATAACTTTTGTAATGAAGAATTTTTTCATCATAAATTCTCTGTAAATTTGCTTATAAGGAAATCTATTAGAGTAAGAGAAAGATGCTATCCCATCTAGGAAGATGGAAAAAGGGGTCAGGAGACACAGAGAGCAGCTTTCATTACCCTAGCCAGCTTGGCAGCCATTTTTAGGAAGAAAACTATCCATAAGAAAGTGCTGTTTACAGTGAGCAGGTAGTGGAGACTATTAACACTGAATAAAGCATTGTAATAATGAGAAAAAGTGAAGCGATATAATTGGATGTCCAAGATAATTTCTCTGTGTTTATATTTTCCAGCTTTATTGAGATATTGACAATAACATTGTGTAAGCTTAAGGTGTAAAATGCAGTGACTTAATATAGTAGGTAGGTATATATTGGGAATGTTTTACCACAGTAAGATTAGTTAGTCTTCACCTCACATAATTATCATTTTATTATTGTCATTGTTGTTATGGTAAGGGCATTTAAAGTTTACTCTCATAGCAACTTTCAAGTATAAAATATGGTATTGTTAACTATTGTCACCATCTATAAATTGGATCTCCAGAAATTATTTCTCTTACAACTGGAAGGCTGTACCCTTTAACCAATATCTGTTCATTTCTCCAACCCTTCAACCCCTGGAAACCACCATTCTGTTGTCCTTCTTGGAGTTCAGCTTTTTTAAATTCAACATGTAAGTATTTGTCTTTCTCTCTCTCTCTCTTACATTCCACTTAGCCTGATTCTCTCAAGGTTCATTCATGTTGTCCCAAATGGCAGGCTGTCTTTATTTCATTATGGCTGATACCATGTGTGTGTGTGTGTGTGTGTGTGTGTGTGTGTGTGTGTGTGTGTGTGTAGTCACATTTTCTTTATCCATTCATCCATTGATGGTTATGTTTCCATACCTTGACTATTGTGAATAATGCTACCAAGAACATTGAAGTGCAGATAATCTCTTCAAGATAGTGATTTTATTTCCTTTGCCAAAGTGGAACTGCTGAATCATATGGAAGTTCTATTTTATTATCTTGAGGAAACTTTATACTGTTTTCTGTAGTGTCAGCACCAATTTATATTCCCACCAACAATGCATAAAGGTTCCCTTTTCTCCACGTCCTTGACAACACTTGTTATCTCTTGTCTTGTTGATGATAGCCATTCTAATAAATGTGAGGCACTATCTTATTGTGATTTTGATTTGCATTTTTCTGATGATAAGTGATGTTGAACACATTTTTAGGTATCTGTTGGCCACTTGGATCTCTTTTTTGAAATATCTATTCAGGTCTTTTGACCATTTTTCAATCAGTATGTTTGGGTTGGTTTTTTTTTTTTTTGGTTTTTGTTTTTGCTATTGAGTTGTATGAATTCTTTGTGTATTTGGATATTGACTCCTAATCATATATGCAGTTTACAGATATTTTCTCCCATTCCATAGGTTGTCTTTTCATTTTGTTGATGGTTTCCTTTCCTGTGAGAAGCTTTTTTGTTTGATGTAGTCCACCTTGTTTATTTTTGCTGTTTAGTTGCTTATGCTTTAGCTCTTATATCCAAAAAAATTCTTGCCAAGACCAGTATCAAGGAACTTTTTTCCTATGTTTTCTTGTAGGAGTTTTATGGTTTCAGGTCTTATATTTAAATCTTTAACCCATTTCAATTTTATTTTGTAAGTAGTGTAAGTTAGTGGTCAAACTTCATTCTTCTGCATGTAGCTATCCGGTTTTCCCAGTACCATTATTAGAGTCTATTCTTTCTCTGTTGTATATTCTTTATTTTTTTTTATTTTTTTTTATTGTTAGTTTCAGGTGTACAGAACAATGCAATAGTTACCCTTTTCACCCTCACAAAGTAACAACCCCCCACCCCCCATCCACTGCCCTCCCACCCCCATATCATGCTTATCTATTACAATTCCATTGAATCCGTTCCCGCACTCTACTCCGTGTCCCGAGGTTATATGTATGTATAATTATAGTTGACATACAGTGTTATTCAACATCAGTTTCAGAAATACAATGCGTTGGTAAGGCCTCCACATCAACTATGAAGTGGACTCCCCAAAAGGGCATTGGTCCATCTGGCTCCCTAAGAAATGCTTACAACGTTATTGATTGTATTCCTTGGACTATCTTTTTCTATCCCTGAGGCCATATTACAATTACCAATTTGTATTGTCTCATCCCTTCCCCTCTCCTTCATCCCCACCCCCTCCAAACTAACAACCCTCAGTTCTTCCTCTGTGTCTCTGAGACTATCTCCATCCACTTCTCCCATCCATTCAGTTCCTTAGAATCCACGTATAAGTGAGATCATATGATATTTGTCTTTCTCTGACTGACTTATTTCACTTAGCATAATGTTCTCTAGTTCCATCCATATTGTTGCAAAAGGTACTACTTCCTTCTTCTTTATAGCTGAATAATACTCCATTGTGTAAATGTACCAAAGTTTCTTAATCCAGTCATCTACCGATGGGCATTTTGGTTGTTTCCAAGTCTTAGCTATTGTGAATAACGCCGCAATGAACATAGGGGTGCATATATTTTTTTGGATTAATGTCTTGGGATTTTTTGGATAAATACCTAAGAGTGGGATTGCTGGGTCGTAAGGTAGTTCCATTTTCAGATTTTTGAGTTGCCTCCATACTGATTTCCATAATGGCTGCACCAGCCTGCAGTCCCACCAGCAGTGCACCAGGGTTCCCTTTTCCCCACAGCCTCGCCAGCATTTGTTGTTTGTTGATTTATTGATGATAGCCATTCTACCGGGGTGAGGTGGTATCTCATTGTGGTTTTAATTTGCATTTCCCTAATGCTAAGTGATGTTGAACATTTTTTCATATGCCTGTTGGCCATCTGTATGTCCTCTTTGGAGAAATGTCTCTTCATATCCTCTGCCCATTTTTTAATTGGGTTGTTTGTTTTTTTGGTGTTGAGTTATTCTTGGCTCCTTTATCCAAACTTAACTGACCATATATGCATGGTTTATTCTTGAGTTCTCTATTCTGTTTCATGGACCTATCTTTCTATGCCAAACTCATACTGTTTTGATCAATATAGTTTTATAATGCAGTTTGAAATCAGAAAATGTGATGCACTTTGAATATATCATTCAACTCTTTCCTGGCCTATAAGGTTTCTGCTGAGAAATCTTCTGATAGTTTATGGGGGTTCTGTTGTAAGTGACAAAATTATTTTCTCTTGCTGCTTTCAAGATTCTTTGTGTTTGATTTTGGATAGTTTTATTATGATGTGTCTTAGAGAAAATCATTTTGGGTTAAAATTTGGGAGAAATCTATTAGATTTATGAATATGGATGTTCACATCTCTCTTCAGTTTTGGGAAGTTCTGAGGCCATTATTTATTTAAATAATTTATCTTCCCCTTTCTCCCTCTCTTCTCCTTCTGGGAATTTGTTCCCTTCTCTATAATCCCACTTATATTACATACCATATGTGTGTGTGTGTGTGTATGCATATGCACACACAAACATATACATATATATAAAATCAATAAAGTTTTTTATTTTAATCAAAATGTAAAAATATTTTACAAAGTTAGAACATACAGATAAAATATGTGAAATAATATTTACTAAAATAAGTTTATACTATACAGGCTTTTGTTTTTAATTAAAGTTTATTGGGATGACAATGGTTAGTAAAGTTACATAGGTTTCAAGTGTGCAATTCTGTAATACATCATCTATATATCACATTGTGTGTTCACCGCCCAGAGTCAGTTCTTCCATCCCATATATTTGACCCCCTTTACCCTCATCTACCACCCTCCTCCCCCTTACTCTCTGGTAACCACTAAACTATTGTCTGTGACTATAGTTTTTGTTTCTTTATTTTTTTGTCTTGTTCCTTTGTTGCTTTCAGTTTTATATCCCACATATCAGTGAAATCTATGATTCTTGACTTTTTCTGTCTGGCTTATTTCACTATTTTGCAACCCATTTCATTCAGTAAATGATCTTTAACCTACTGTGTAGCTATGTTTCTTATCTAATGCAAGTTTATATTTTAGTTTTCTTTATTCCAGATACGTGCTTTAAAATTGGTTTGTCCAAACCAGAGTGCAACCCAGAGCCATGCATTATACTGAGATAATTTATCTCTTAGATATCTTTTATCTAAGTATGACCCCACTATTACTACTTTTTGAGTTTGTTTTCTCTGTTTGTTTGTTTTTTATGATATTAACTTTTGGAAGGGATCTGGCTAGTAATATCCTGTAGTATATCTTACCTCCTAGATTTGTCAAGTTGTTTCTTCACGACTGTATTTGTACTTTCCTTCTCCAACAGTGAGAAACTTTTCTCCCCTTATCCTTAATATGTCACTCATTTATTCAAACCTAAAAAAGTACTTTCGGAATTGCTAACACATACCACTGTGAAAAGCATACCTACTAACTAGAGATTGCTATTTGTTTATGCTTCCTTTTTAGAAGTAAAATTTACACACAGGGCAATGTAAATCCTTAAGTGTATGATTTCATGAGTTCTGACAAATGTATACAGATGTAGAATACATACATCTCTCAAGTTAACAGGCATTTTCCAGCACCTCTAAAATGTTCCCTCATGCCTTTTTGAAGAATATTCTGCCTACATACACAACCACCCTTGTGGTCTTTCTTCTCATACAGTACTTTTGACTAATTTAGAATGCCTTAGAAATGCAATCATACATTTACCTGTTCGGATACTCTTGCTCAGCATAATGTTAAGTATATTGCTGCATATATCAGTAATTTGTTACTTTTTGTTGCTAAGTAGTATTGAATTCTATGACTGTAGTACAATTTGTTCACCTCTTGATTGATATTTTGGTTGTCTTTTGTTTAGAGTTATTAGAAATGAAGCATCTATGAATAAATCCTTTTGTGGACATTTGTTTCATTTTTCTTGGGTAAATATGAGTGGATCATAGAATAGATGTATGCTTAACTTTATAAGAAACTGCATCTTTTTCTATTCCCACCATGAATACTGGTTGCACTACATCCATGCCAACATTTGGTATGGTTGATCTTTTAAACTTTAGTCTTTGTAGTGTATGTAATAGTACTAGTTTGTGTGTGTGTGTGTGTGTGTATAAATATATCTATATCTATCTATATCTATCTATATCTATCTATCTATCTATCTATCTATCTATCTATCTATCTATCCTGTCTCCTGTACACAGAGTTTGAAGATAATCTCTTTTACTTTCTTCCAAAAGCTCATGGTCTTAACTTGCACATTGGAACTATATTCTATATCAAATTATATTTTTATATATGATTTCAAGTAAGGATGGAGATTTTTTTTGTGATTATGACATATCGAAGTTTTTCATGTGTGTATCCTGTTGTTATGGCATCATTTGTGGAAGAAATTTTTCTTACCACATTAAATTGCTTTGGTGCCTTTCCAAAATCAATTTGCCTTATAAGTGTTTGCCTGCTATAGACACTATATTCTGTTCCATATATATATATATGTATATATATAACATATACACAAATATATATAATATATACATATATAAAATATAATATGTATATAATATATATGTATATTATTCCAATATCACTGTGTCTTGATTACAGTGGCTTTATATTAAGTGTGGAAGTCAAATAGTTCAAGTCTTCAATATTATTTTCCATTTTTAAAATTGCTTTGGCTACTCTTCAGCTTTTGGATTTTCATATACATTTTTTTAAAATATTGATTTCTACAGAACTGTTTGCTGAGATTATGATTTTGATCTCATTAGATCTATGAATCAATTTGTGGAAAACTTATTTCTTAACATGCAAATACATTTATTTGGGTCTCCTTCAACTGATAACTGTGTTTCATTTTTAAGTGTGGAAGTAGTCTACCTACTTTTGTTATTTCTTCCTGTTTTTTGATGCTATTGTAAAAAGAAGTTTCATATTTTCATCTTCAAATTGTTTTCAACTAACATATAAAAATACAACTGGGTATGTATATTGTTATATCTATCCCAAACATTTGAACATTTCTAGGTTTTATTACTTTTTTCAATTCCCAGTTGTTCATTGACATTATAAAATATACAAATGCTTTTGTATTTTGACATTGTTTTCTTTGATCTTGTTATAGTCACTTATTTATGTCTAGTACTTGCTTGCAGAAGCCTTATGACTTTTGGGTAGACAACCATATCATTTCAAAAACAGACCCAATTATGGTGTATATGAATTGAAATCACATATTTCTCAAAGAACCCTGATTTTGTATGTATAAATGCTTTATAAAACAAACTCTGGTCTCTGTGGGCCCTCAGCTATATTAGGATGATATTGCTTCTAGTCTCTTTTACTGGAAAAAGCTAGAGAATATATATTTATTTTTCAAAAAAATATTAGTTTATGTTGGTATTTTCAATTTTAATATCTTAGTATTCCCTATAATCTCTCTGATTTTGTAATTGTATATCTTTATTCTTACCCTGAATATTTTGATTTCTAATATCATTAACAAAATTTATTAATTATATGGTCCCTCAGTGAAAAGGAGCTAGTTTCAAAATAATAACAAATAAAATTCCATTAGCAGTTTTATACACCATATATAGATGATGTATTACAGAATTGTACACCTGAAACCTATGTAACTTTACTAACAATTGTCACCCCAATAAGCTTTAATTTTAAAAAATTTCCTTTAGCAAGACTACTTTTTAAACAAAACCACTTTAACAAGAACTATTTAGTAAATTTAATTTTTTCTATTTTTTTGTCGTAAACATCATCCTTCTAAGTGTGTATAGCCAAAGTTGTTCTCTATCTAGTCTAATGTTTTTATTTTCAGTTTTGATGAAATGAATTTAATCTAATAGCATTTGATGTGAATTTTCTTTCTGTTATTATATTTATGGTACCATTTTAATACGTTTTGGTTGTTTTTCAGTTGATATTTAATTTTAGGCATTTTTAGAATTTTGAGTTCTTTTAAAATTAGATTATGAATTTTTATTATTAACATTTTAAAACAACGTAGAAAGTTTTTTACATAGAAGTCCTGCTTTCACATCTGGATGTGAAAGGTGGACCACCCTACTCCAGTGCTCCTATTAAAATTAGCTGAGATGTTTGCTGTGACTTTCTCGCTTAAACTCGTTCCCTGCCTGATCTTGCTTCCTTTACCCCCAACAAACAATACTCTCCAACTTCTTACACAGTTTCTTTCACAGCTTCTGTGTCCCAAGAAAATGAACCTGTGACATCTGATGGAGCACGTTCTGTGATGATCTCAGTTTTACAGATGAGGAAATTGATACACAAATTAGGCAAATAATTGCTCCAGTGCATCAACTGGTAGGTGGTAGAGCCTGGATTTGTACCCACGTGTTTTCTGTGCTGTTTGTACCACTTAACAGCACTATCTGATCCATGTAATCTAAACAGTCATTTTCTCCCTCTGCCCTGAAAACACTTCAATTTTCTTCTAATAGACCGCCTTGCCTTGACTTTTCACCCACTTCGGTCTACAAGCAGTGGTCTTTTAAAACCTCCAAAGAGATCGCTTATACCCATAAAAGCCTTAAATACTTTCTTGCAGTTAACACAGATTTAAAAAGATTCTCCATGGCACACACAGCTCATTTGCTAAGGGACTAAATTGTCTGGCCCTAGAATTCCTGTTGAAGCCCCAACCCCCGTGTGACTGTATTTGAAGATAGGGCTCTGGGACCCCTTTTTCAGAACTGTGAGAAAATACATTTCTGTTGTTTAAGCCACTCTGTCATGGTATTTTGGCAGCTTGAGCTAAGACCCCACTATGGGGTCTCTGCCTGCATCTTCTTCAGGCCTCACATCTCCACTGTTCTCACTTCAGCTGGCTCATAATGCACTCTTTGACTAGTCATCCAAATAACTGTCTTCGCCACTTTCATCTGAATAGCTGCTGCTTAAGCTTCATTTCATCTTCAAAGTTAATGACATAGCATATCCTTTCCTGAGCCCCTAGTTAGATTAGCTCCATTTATGGATTAGTCCTCATAGTGTCCGTACTTTGTCACAATGCACACCATGTTTGTGGTTATTGGGATTTTGATTGTCTTTTGAACACTTTTTATTGATGTATAATCTGCACAGAGAAAATACATAAATCACACGTGTACCACTCAAAGAATGTTCACAAAGCGAACACACCCATGTAACAAGCTTCTCGGTTTTAAAAATGGGACCTGACCAGCATCCCAGAGGACTCCTTTGGTTCCCTCCTGTTTACCATCCTCTCTCACTAACGACGAGCCTGCTTTCTAACATTATTGTATATCCTTGTAATGCGTTTGCAATTTAACTCTGCTAAGCTGTGTTTCCAAGAATTCCCTTTCCTATAACTTTTCAGTTAGGATGAGGCACAAAATAGGTTCTTACGGGAGATTGGGAGTGCGAAAGTGAAGTGGCAGCTGCTTTGTAGCTCATGTACATCGTTGCTAATTGCTGACTCACGTCTTCTCTGTGAAACAGCAGCCTGCTCTCTGACTTCTCCAGTTTTCCCTCCATCCACCTTCGGATTCTTCACTTTCTGGGTCAGGTGTGTGTGCGTGGGTAGCTCTGTGATGCTGAGTCCCGGATTCCGCAGGACCCCTCTAGCCCCAATGTCAGAGGCACAAAAGCTGACTAGTTTCAGTCCATCCTTGTGGACTCCAGCTTATGCTTCCAGCTTGTTCTCTCCCTACCCCTATCCCCACTTTACATCCATTTTCCCTTTTCAACTGTCTGCCGTATAAATATCAAGCTCCAGCATTATCCATATAGAGACTACTCATGTCAGCTCCCAAAATTAGGTACATTCATGTCCTTATAAGAAATTGCATCTATTTATCTATCCAGATATATAATACAGATAAAAAGATAGATCTGTGTGTATGTGTGTGTACCATACACATACATATACACATACATATACATATATAAATACAATGGTGTTGCTGCCCTGTTTAAAATTTGTAATGACTCAATTAAAGTTCATATTCTCTGCCATTCTGTAAACTGCATGATATCAGAGATCATTTTCCATTCTCTCCTGTCTAAAATTGGCTAAGATAAGTAGCAGGGAATGCTATTCTATCCCTTGTTGAGGTAAAAATGATGCCTTCAATGGTCTGCCAATATTACGTACTTGTCCTTCTCCTCTGGTTATATCAGCATTCAGTGTTAGATCTCTCTCTCTCTCTCTCTCTCTCTCTCTCTCTCTCTCTCTCTCTCTCTCCTCTCCACACACACACACACACACACACACACACACACACACACACACACACTTCAGTATAGAGAATGAGCAATTTCTTTTGCAGTGAGATTATTACTAATAATTAGCATTAACCAGTAATTTTTTCCATGAGAAACAGAATTCTCTTCGGGACTTTTTGGTTATATATCCTTTAATCCTTACAATAAATTATTGTGGAAAATAATATGATACTTTTGAAAATCCTCAACTATAGTTTGACAACATACTCTACTGAATTGACTTCACAAAAATAAAATACTGTTAGTTTTTCTGCCCATGAATATCCCTCAACACCCCATCTCCCAGCCTTATTTTAATGTCCTGTGACTAATTTAAAATCTCCTTGTATTTATCAGTCTACCCTTTACCTACTCCTTTAAGACCTGTTTTTGACGTCTCTCTCTAAACTACCATAGGTGGTTAATTAGACTAAATTACACTATGCCCACAAAACCCTGTCACATTATGCATCATACTGTATAGTTATAGTTATTGCTTATTTAGTTGTCTGATTTTCCATTTGTCCTTAAATACGGGAAAAATGTCTTATTAGTATTCTCAGTGCCCATTTCTTAGTGTGTTTGTTTTCTAAATAACAAAACAGGTAATTTAGACTCAAGTGAAATATCAAGTATTCCCTGTCCATACCCCCTTGGAAGAATACTCAAGAACGAGATAAAGTAAACTCATTTTTCCTAGAAGTTATCCAGAAAGCACTGGTATTCCAGGACTTTGCCTGCTTCTTACCTCTTGGCCTTCTGAAGTTATTCTGACCACTGCTGCCTAATTTTACCTTTTGTTCTGGTACCTGCATGTAACCGAAGCATCCATGTCGTATGAGCTCTATGCCGATGGTATTACTTGTTGATATCACCTACCAGGGCAGACAATGTCCTTCTTTACCAGTGGTATAATTTTTCCATAATTTGAGGGCTTTTTGTGATCAACCTTTGTGGTATCTGAGGCAGATTCTTAATAGTCACATGGATGGAGTTTACCCTGGCGATCTCATAGTCCACTTCTAATGATCTTCCAAAACACACCTCCTCCTCACCCCAGTAGTGGAAACCCTTTTAGGGGATAAAATTGTTCTTGGTGAGGCTCTAGCTATGCTGTCTCCTTTCCTCATGAGGCAACATGACTCAGGGTCCCTGACAGACTGTTCTCATTGCAGCATCCCACCAATCTCCTTGTGGGAGATTTGAGGTACAAATCTCAAGTTGTAAATCCTTGTTTTTCTTATTAATGTAATCATGACGCTTGTCAGAATTTTGCAAAGCTGGTCTTTTAAGTGGGGGGTGGGGGGGTTGTAGAGCTTGGTTGTTATATTCAGGCTGAGCGACAATGTAATCATGACTAAATAATAGGGTAATATTTGCAGATAGGGAGAAATAATTCCTAAATACACTGCTCCAAGCATGGAAGAACTCAAATAGAGAAAAAGATCTCTTGAGAAAATGTGCACTTGAGTGAGAGAAGAGAACTTATTAAAGCCTCATTACGTAGATAGTCATTAGAACATGCTCTGTCAGTGTAGGGCTGAGGACCCATCTTGTCCAGCCATGTGGACCATTTGTATTCTTCCATGTAATTCATGGGCAGAATAAACAAATTTTTTTTAATTTCCAATTTATTTTTGCTTTTGATATCATATCCAAGAAATTATTGCCAAATCTAATGTTATATGGCTTCCCCATGTATTTTCTTTTTTTTTTAAATTTATTTATTTATTGTTAGTTTCAGGTGTACAGAACAATGCAATAGTTACCCTTTTCACCCTCACAAAGTAAAAACCCCCCACCCCCCATCCACTGCCCTCCCACCCCCATATCATGCTTATCTATTACAATTCCATTGAATCCGTTCCCGCACTCTACTCCGTGTCCCGAGGTTATATGTATATATAATTATAGTTGACATACTTAAAGACTTGTGTTATAGAGCTAAACTCTACGGTTTTTAAGGGGGAAAAAATAACTGAAGTGAGAGCAGGAAAATGAAAGAAAAAGTTGAAACTCATCACTATAAAAGGTCCCAATCTCCTCCAATGGGAAAAATGCAGCCATGTCAGTTTTTAAACAAAGCACAAGAGGTAAGAGAATGAGAGATATCTCGGCTGTGGAGGTCCCATCTGAGGAGGGAGGGGTTCCAGCCCCACAACAGGCACCCCAGACCAGGGTTACAGTGTTTGGAAGAGAAGGCCCATAACTTCTGGCTGTAAAAACAAGCGAAGATTGTGGCTGAATGAGACGAGGGTGGCTGGAGTCCCAGGCGTTCCTCTTAAAGGGCCTGCACACAGCCGTACTTGCTGATGGACCCACTCCCTCTGAGCTCCAGCTCAGGGGCAGCCACTCAAAAGGTGCAGGGACATGGGGAGGCACTGAATTGTCTATAATCAGGGCGAGGGCTACAGGGGCAGGTTTCTCCCAGACAAAAATGAAGAAACCCAAAACACTACTTTGAAGGGGCATGTGCATCTATAGGTTTATTGCAGCATTTTTTACAAAATCCAAGATACAGAGGCAACCTGGGTGTCCATCAATGGATGAATGGATAAAGAAGAGGTGGTACATATATACAATGGAATACTACTTAGCCATATAAAAGAATGAAATCTTGCCCTCTGCAACAACATGAATGGATCGAGAGGGTGCTGTGCTGCGTGGAGTAAGTCAGACAAAGAAAGACAAATAACATATGATTTCACGTATATGTGGAATGTAAAGAACAAAATGAATGAACCAAGAAAACAGAAACAAACCCGTAGATACAGAGAGCATTTTGATGGCTGCCAGCTGGGAGGGTACTTGGGGATGGATGAAAAAAGTGAAGGGATTAAGAAGTACAAATTGATAGTTACAACATAGTCATGGGGATGTAAAGTATAGCATAGAGAATATAGTCAATAATGTTGCAACAATTGTGTATGGTGTCAGGTGGATACTAAACTTATTGGGGGGAATCACTACATAAATTATGAATGTCCAACCACTATGCTGTACACCTGAAACTAATGTAATACGGTATGTCAACTGTAATTGAAAATTAAAGCAATTATTTAAAAATAATGATAATTAATTGAAATAATGGTCTTCATGTGCCTGGCACACAATAAATGTATAATTATGAGAAAAAAATAAAAATAAACTTTTCCATTGAACAACATAAAATTAATAATAATAATAACAAAAATAAAGATATGATCTGAGCAAGCTAACTGCATATATTCCACTCGTGATCTTCCTGGTGATAAGATCCCCATTATTTTACTAATGGCCGTAAGATAACAGAAAATTAAATAAATGTTGTGGATTCCATAAGGTCTAGCTCTCTCCAACTTATGAGACAATCTGGGGAGTATTTGAGAGAAGTTTTGATGCAGGTAACTGATGATGCTATTAAATGAGATTTGACACACTGTTTGCTTGGGAAAAAATGAAAAATAAAGAAATAGTCCTGATTGATGTGCAGTTGTTCACTCTCATCTGTATGGATGGCTCCAGTAACTACCTTGGAAAACAAAAAACAAACAACAACAACAACAAACAAACAAAAGATCTTATGTATAAAAAGTTTAACCAGAACCTGTGTGCTTGAGAGATATCCTGTACATTTTGTGTTTTACTTCTCTCACTGAATCCTCTGAGTCACTGTTGAAAAATGAATCACTAGTTATGCATACACATGCAGTATCACCTGCCCAGAATTACTAATTGGAAGAGAAATCAGGGATCTTAGAGAAGAAGGTGATATTTCCTCTCTCTCTCTCTCTCTCTCTCTCTCTCTCTCTCTCTCTCTCTCTCTCTCTCTCTCTCTTTCTCTTTCTCTCTCTCTCCCCCCCTCCATATTGAAGCTTAGAGAAATCTAAGCTGCCTGTTTCTTGTGTTACTCTGTATGCCTTCCCATCACCCTTGAGTACTGTATAAGTGAGGATAGAATATGCAGCCAATAAGAGCCTGTGGCCTGACGTATTGACTGAACGAACAAATGAATGGAGTTAAGTAAATTCTCCAAGTTAGAAACTTATAGTCAGGATTCAAGCTCAAGGGCTTGGCCTCTAAATTCTATCTATATCCACTGAATCACAGTATCACTAATGTGTTAGATCATGCCAGGCTGTTTTATTATAATGAGGAAAAACAATGAAGTACAAAAAAATATAAAAATTATACCCGGTAGAAAGTTCACTACCACTAGTTCACATAATGAGAATTGCCGAGGTGGGGTAATTTCAGGAATGGTTACTTTAACTGCTCAGTCACATCTTTGGGGGCTCAAGTTCTTTCCACATTTCTGCTGAGCTAGCCTTAGCATGCTGACTTCTCTTCTTATGATTCCAACTCGGCTACAGCAGATCCTCCATTATGCAATAGCATAAGGAAGGAAAAAGGGATGAGGATTTACCCTTGACTTTTGTCTTTTTTTAAGAGTAAGAATAACTTTCCCAGAAGCCCCCAGGCAAGAAGCTTCAGATCATTGACCAGAAATGCATCACATCCCTCTCCATAAATAAATCAGTGACAATCAGGGAAACAAATTGTTGGGATTTGCTCAGACTGATAAAGATTCAGTGTTGGGTTGAGGACATGGCTACTCCTCTGGAAGCACATCCCTCCTGATATCTGAAAAAGTCAGGTAATCTGAAGTATTTGTCACTTCTACTTTATAAACTTTGGAGCTCACTAGAGTAGGCAAGAAATAGACACTAGAAAAATTTTGAATTTTTCAGCCTTATTTCCTCATAACTTCCTAAAGTAAGTTGTAAAAAAAGATGGACTCAAGAGACAATATTCTTTACTTGTTTGACAGACTGTAGCCAGAATATGGGAGCTTCACCTATAATATTTGGTTTAGCACTTTACGGCTGTATTCCATATACAGACATCAAATTTTCCCTCTCTAAATACAAGCATAAAATTACTTTGAGAAGGAAAAAGTTGTGTTTCCTTTTTGATTCAGTTTATGATAATTGACAAATGCAGAAAAGAAGAATATACAAGAAACTAAAATATGGTGCCAGTGGTCTAGTGTTTCATATATATATATAAAACAGTGTGGCTATATTAAATTGTAATTAAGACAGCAATGAAAATATTCTATTATTGGTTTAAAAATATGTTTCCCATTCCCATTTGTGGCCATTTCAGTTTTCAAAGTATAGGCAACCTTCCCTTCCAATGTTTTTCCCCATCTCAAAAGGCTCTGTAATTCAGACAATAGCAAGTAGAACACATGATTAATGAAGCTGTGAATTGCGGATGGAACAGCTGCTGGATCACAAAGAGATGCTTTGTGGGCATGTTACTACATGTACAAGGAACTCTACACACTGATAATTCTTTAAGCTAATTGAATAGCTCTGTGAGTTTTATTGTAACTTTTGGTTAGGCTAGGACATAACCCAGTGTGTATACCAATCTAGGGCAGCTAAAGGCAAAGCCATCGTGAGTTATTTATAGAGCCAGCATTCACAGCAGCCAACAAGGCTGAACCTTAGCAAAAGAATCAGGCTGGTGTATATGTCCTTGTCATCCTCTGTGCCCTGCTTTCCTCTGTGCCCTGAATGGAGGACTCATTGCCCTTCTAGGAATGCTCAGTTGCTCAGGCTGCCCTCATTATGCAAGTCCAACCCAGTCTGCTTGATATCAGTGGTCGATGTTTGTTTATTTGTTCCCAAATTTCTCCTCACCCCTATCAAGAGTACCAGCCCTGTGTCACATCTCTGTTTTCTTGTCAGAATAGAAATTGAGAAGGAAATGGAGACCTGACCTATGATAGGAAAGAGGTAAATGTATTAATAATAATAATATGCTTTGGCTTTCACCTACAAACAACTCCTCCCTCTGTAAACAGAAATAAAATATTCCAGAAATATGATGTCAGAAAGATTGCTACAGAGACAGAGCTCATTGGATGCCTATGAGTGCCTTCCAGAATGACAGGAATCCTGAGTTTTTCAATCAACTCTCGGCAGCTATCACTCCTACCACTCCACTAATCCAGGTCTTGCCAAAATTTTGTGGGTAAAACCAATTTTGTAGTCCAGTCCCTGTTCTAATTGCTAGAGCATTCAGATATGGCTGGTCCTTCCCTCCTCCTTAAAACACATTCCTCACTTGGCTCTTAAAGCACTGCTCTCCTAATGTTCTTCCCACCTCATTGACCAGTCATTTCTTTCAGTCACCTTTTCTGATTTCTCCTCATCTTGTCAGGTATAATATTCTTGGCTGGCAGGTTTTTTTTTTCCTTCTGGTATTTGAATACATATACCTTTACCAATGAATTTCATACTTTCTTATACTATCATGTTGCTGTTTAGTGTCCTTTTGTTTTAACTTGAAGAACGCCCTTTAGCATTTCTTGTAAGCCTGTTCTAGTGCTGATGAATTCTCTCAGCTTTTGTTTGTCTGCTCATTTTTAGCTCACCTTCATTTTTTAAGGACAATTTTGTCAGGTATAGTATCTTTGGTTGGTAGGGCTTTTATTTTTTCTTTCAGTACTTTGAATATATGTGAGGTCTGCCAATTAAGTTTGTGAATTTGTTGCAATGATGTTGCTAAGCTTTTTTCATATCAGAGGGATTATTCATTATGAATTTGTACCAACTGGACAAACAGTTAACCAAGTTTACTATTTGAAAGTGCTGAAAAGGCTGCATGAAAAAGTTAGACGAGCTGAACTTTTCACTAACAATTCATGGCTTTTGCATCACGACAATGCACAAGCCCACACGGCACTATCTATGAGGGAAATTTTTGCCAGTAAACAAATAACTGTATTGGAACACGTTCCCTACTCACCTGATCTGGCTCCCAATGACTTTCTTCTTTATTCAAAGAAAAAGGAAATATTGAAAAGAAGACATTTAGATGACATTCAGGACATCAAGGGTATTATGATGACAGGTCTCATGGCCATTTCAGGAAAAGAGCTCCAAAATTGCTTTGATGGGTGGACTAGGTGCTGGCATCAGTGCATAGCTTCCCAAGGGGAATACTGTGAAAGTGACCATAGTGATATTCAGCAATGAGGTATGTAGCACTTTTTCTAGGATGAATTCACGAACTTAATTGTCTGACCTTGTATATTCTGCTTGATAGTTTCATTAAGCTTTTCATTTATCTTGATGAAATAACTAGAAGCAGAGTTTCTGGGAAATGTGTTTAGTGTATGTGTGACTTTATAAAAAACTGCCAAGCTGTTCCAATGTGACTGAATTATTTTATATTCCCCTGATCTGTTCTACTTTCTCACCAATACCTGTTATTTTTAGTTCTTTTAATAAGATGGTTTGAAAAACTTACTTAGATTTGAGGAAGAACTTGAAGTATATGAGGAAACTTGCATGTAGATATCAATGGGAAGAGCTCTTCAGGCACAGGGAAGAGCCATTTCAAATACCTTAGACCAAAAAATACCTGGAATGCATGGAAGAATCTGGTGTGGCTGGAGTGGAGGGAGTCTAGTGAAGGAAACTAAGATAATGGAGGGGTCATACTTTGTAAGATGATGTGGCCACAGTGAGGGCTTTGGCTTCAGAGTGAAAGCAGTAACTCTTACAAGTTTTAAGGAAAACTCTTACAAGTTTTAAGTGAAAAGATTGACCTGCCTGAACTGTTGAGAAGAACTTATAGGAGTGTGCAGAGTAAGGCAGGGAGGTGTTTAAGAGGCTATTGCAGTTATCCACACAATTAAAAATGGTGGCTGGGACTGAGGTGGAGTGAGTGGAGAGGGTAAGAAACGGGAGGATTCTGTATTTACCTGGAGGTAGAACCAGTATGATGCCTTGGTGGAACTGGGTGTTGTGAGAGAAAGAAGAGAATTAAAACCGACGCACGGTTTTCCCCTGAATAACTGATTTTCCATCAGCTGAGACTGGGAAGAGTGCAGTTAGAGAAAATTTGGAGAGAATATCAGGAGCTCTGTTTTAGACATGATGTATGTTTTAGAAAGAAATCAAGAGGGTATGAGAAGTAGGCATTGCATATATGAATCTGAAGTTCAGAAGAGAGGTTCCAGTCAGTGGGATCATTAGTGTGGAGACAGTATTTAAAATGAGAGGACTGTTTTACTGTTTTATTCTATGCACAAGCTAAGTTTAGTGTAGTTTAGTTTAGTTTTGTTTTGTTTTACGTAACAGTTTGGAATACCTTCAACTTTCATGTCACTTTATAGAAATAAACACACTGTTTAGTGATGCATCAGCAATTACATCTGTTGACATTCTAGCTTGTTACTTATGGTATCTTCTTTCTCAAAATCAGAAAACCAAGAATAAAATGATACCTAACAACCTTGCCAGCCCAGCATATTGGGAAGCTCTATGTGTCTGTCTCAGGGGATGTGCAACCGACTTATGGGGTGTGAAAGTGCTTGAAACATTAAATAACTATAATTTTCAACTCTAAAAGGTTTTAAAAATAATTAGAAAAATAAATTTAAAAGAATCATATTTTTTGATGACTAAAACATTCCTTCCAACCATAGACTCTTTGAAGCAAATTAAGAAACCAATTTGTGCTGTGGAGAACATATTAGCTCACTGAAAACATCCCATAGCCTACAATATGTATAATCTATGTACCTAGAACAATATTTTTACCAATTCAAGTCTGGAGCAATAATTATAATGAAAGCTACATTTGGTTAACTGTCCAACATAAACAAAGGAAATCTTTTCTATCATACTCTAGGATGGGGGTCAGAAAACTTTTGAGATGGAAGAGCCAATCCTGTTCTTCACAACAATTTAAAAATTATTCGAGAGCTATAAATATAGTTTTACAAATAATAAAAATTTAAAGTAATATTATAACAAGTAATAGTATTAATTATGTCTTTTAAAATAAGAAAAATTCAAACAAAAAATTGCTCACATGTATGTACTTGAAGAGCCGACCCCTGCTCTAGGAGATTTGAATTTTTAAATATTCATATATATGTTTCTCATTAGTGGTATTATTCTAGGTTTATATGTGTAAAGTTTATGATACAAAGGGGAAGTCTTGTGGTATAATTTTGTCAGATTTCTTAATTTTATTTTCTTAGAGTTGGAGGGAACTGACTGCAGCAAGATATCTTGAGATTTGTTTGTTGTTCTGTTATATCCCACTGGGCTTTACTCATGTTCAAAAACACAAGTTGTAGTTAGTATTCAGTAGTTGTTCTTGGTATTCAGGCAACAATTTATATGTTCTTTTGTATCCTGTATACTTGAAGTAACATTCTCAACTCCTTTATCATCCATTAAAAGCATTTTCAGGCCCTTGTTACATGATTTGTGATAAGTAAAGCAAACCTCTTTTAATAAAAGTGGGCAATGTTCTTCCCACTGGAATAACCATATATGGATATCTACAAAAAACCCGGTACCCTGTTTCTTAACATGTAACTTATAGTTCTCATCATCAGTCATTGCAGCATTTGTTTTTACAATGGCTATTTTATTTCATGGCTCATGTCCTCTTGCAGAACACACCTGAAAAATACATTTAGTTCGGGGCCGGCCGAGTGGCGCGATGGTTAAGAACTCGCTTGGGATGCCAGAGGGCCCCGGTTCGGATCCCACATATGAGGGCCAGTGACACTGCCCTCCACAGCTAAGATGCTGAACAACAGCTCGACCTGGAGCTGGGCTGCTGTGAGTCGCCGGCAACGGCGTGGGCTGCAGTCCCTGTGGCAGTGGATTGCCATGGGCTACCGTGTGTGGCCAGCAGCCAGCGTGAGCGGCCAGCAGCCGCAGTGAGCGGCCGTCCAGAAGCCGGCGACTGATCTGCCTCGCCAGAGAAGAGCGCAATGATGGTGCCAACTTGGGCCAGTGAAGCAACATCCTCCACAACTAGATTGAAGAACAAAACGACAGCAACTTGTCTGTTCCCCTTTCCCCAATTCCCCAGCACTGTTCCCATCCCCCCCAATTCCCCAATAAAAATCTTTAAAAAAAAATACATTTAGTTCTATGAAGAGGGGTGTGTTTTTGTTTGGTTTGGTTTTTACTTTTTATTTTGTAATGATTATAGATTCACACAAAGTTGCAAACGTAGTACATGTACCCTTTAGACAATTTCACCCAGTGATTGCATCGTACAGATTTATAGTACAGTATCAAAACCAGGAATTTGAAGTCCGTACCATGTGTGTGATAATTCTATTGTTCTGTGTCATTTTATTACATATATTGATTCATGTAACCACCACAGTGTGCATTTATATGAGATGTAATATCATAGTTTTTTTGTGTTAGAAGTATCAGTGCTCATGCGTATATAAATAACCGTCCCTCAAGATAATTACCTTAAAAGACTATATAGTTATTTCAAATATGGATATTGTGTTCAAAATATTTCTGGAGCTATCTCCTCTTGCAATTGTGCTTCTAACTCATTTGCAAAAACAGAGGAAACTTATCTAGAGCATCAACCCTGTCCTGCAATTTTATTGTATTCCCTCTTAAGGTTACTGTCTCATGCCTTGCTTGGATGGTGCTACACCCTCAGTTCTTTTCCCAAACCTACGACATTCCCATTGCCCACTTCACTCAGTAGACTGCTTTGCCTCCAAATTCTCTGAGAAAGTAAGATCCTTAGACATGAATCCCTTTGACTTCCTAGCAATCCCTGCTACAATGGAGGAAGTAGCCTTCTTCTTATCCAAAACCACTTCCACACTTTCCCATCACCTTTGTAAGTGACAGAGTGATAACAAGGGCATTTCTGCTGGATAAAGGTCCCCGATGCTCTCTCCTCCCCGTGCAAGACTCATCAGCTCTGCAAACTGTGCCATCCCTCCCATGCCCCACTCAAACCCAAGGCATCCTGGTTGGTTGGCCAAAAAGTACTTCTTCCGCTTCAATTTCAAAGATGTAACTCTTTTAGTCATAAAAAAGGGGATATATACCAAAACAGTTGTATGAGATTTTGTATTAGGGCCTATTTATAACAGTTACATGGCTTGTAGCTCTGCCGGTGTGTCTGTTGGCACAGAAAGTCCTGGCTTCAGAGGTGGAATGTACAAATCATGTTTTGCCGGGGAGTGACACAGCTTAATCAAGATAAAATTGCATTGGAGTCTCCTCTCCTCAAATCATGGGGTAGAACACTTGTCTATAATGTGGTATTATAGCAGAAGTGTTCAATGGATAGTGTATGGCTGGTAATATACCTTGAAAAAAATCTCTGAGACATAATGTAGAAAATCCAGTTAGTTTTATTAATATTTGAACACATATATTTCTGTGTGAAATACATACCTTCAGTGTATAAAGACATTTTAAGCCATATTTGAATATGCTTCACCTTGCAGTTTGAATAATTTCATTGTGTCATGAGTATGGCATATTTCAATATTTTGAATAACAGAAGACAGAAAACAGAATATTTGATTTGCTTGAGCCTCCTATGTATATAGAATGCTTTCTCGGAGGAAGTTCGCCTATTTTTGTGACCCAATTAGAAATATGCTGAAGTAATCAACAATAATTTAGAGAGTCCGTGAACCCAGGAGTCTGCAAGTGATAGCAAAGCTGATCCGATACTAGTGTTCGCCTCAAGGTTGCCCCCATTTCCTAGGGAAGTGCTGTTCAAAATTTTAAACCACCTCAGGCTAAAACCTGTTAAATCCATTGTCAGTTCATTTGCAAATTCTTCTTTCTCTCTAACCTGAAAATATTTGAATTTATTAATCCATTTAGTCAGCAGTTGACTGGAATTTTTGCTTACCCTAAGCAGACTGGAAGTTGCCTACTCTTTCCAAATCCCATCCTTTGACTTACACCCGGTCATTTTGCATTTTGTTCCCAGTAATGTTTTGTGTGGGGGTGGGGGAGTGGCCCACCTGCTCTCTCTCTCTCTCTGTGGTAAAGTCAGACTTACATTTAGAACATGCACTGATTTAATAACAATTACCATTCTATCCAATCTGCTGTAAGACTGTGATGAAATTCTGGTTCAAATTAATCAGTGAACCACCTATTTAGAGGTTGTTAGAGTGCTGATGCTGTGACAAAAGTGGTTTCTTCTCAAGCTCCTCAGAGACACCATAATGAAGTTTCCTGGTTGGAGTACTGTAGAAAATTTGTTTTGTGGCATTTAGGAAAGATAATGTTGCAGGTGCCAACATACACAAATGGAATTCCAGACATATTGTGTCTAAATAGGCAAAAAATGAAAGAGTAGATTGTATTAAAATAACTCCCTCGTTCATAATCATCTATTGCACCTGCCGAGTTAATGTTGTCTATTAGCAACTGAGAGTACTTAGTATTTTAATAAAGGCATGATACCTGGTATAGTTAACACCAACTTAGTTGGTAAATGCTGTTTATTTGTTTTTTCAGCATCCATTATCACCATCATTGAACCTGTTGACTATGTTGCCTGTGGTCTGTTATCGACTGAATATCATGGCAATCTAAGCATTCAGAAAAATGGTCATTGCTCTTTGATACTCATGATACTGAATTTTCATATTTTATGAACATGGGCTTTAAATGTACTATAAGTTGAGCAGTAGGGAACTAATACTACAGTATGAGCAGTAGGGAACAGATACTACAGTAGTGATTTTTTTAAAGCAAGTTTGTCCTACCCTGATCTAAATATCTAGAAAAGGTATATAATAAAGCCCTTGGCCAATAAAGTACAGATGTCTTCTAAATTGACTCTTCTACTTCTTCTGTTGCTTCCCTATAGTGTAGTCTCAGCAGAGCAGCAAACATGATTCTTTAAGCATGTAAGTCGAATCATCTTATTCTGCTGTTCAGCGATGACTGTCTATTTCACTCAGAATTGAAACTAAGGTCCACAAATGCCCTTTAAACCTTTTTGAGGTGACTCCCATGATTTCTCTGATCTCACCTCCCATACCTCTTATTGACTGTGTTCTGATCTCACTGCACTTACGTTGACTTTCTCCATTTGAGATATTCTTACCTTCTGTATTTGCATAGCAATCCCTGCAAGTCCTTGCTCACCTCTTAATGTGAGACACTTCACCACACTATTTAAAATTAGAACCTTAATACCACCTGAGGATTCCTGCTTCCATTTGTACTGTTCTCTTTTTCCATTTTTTCTCAAAGGCCTCATCCTCTTCTAGCCTACTGTATAAATATTTAGCATGCTATGATTCTCAAAAACTTTCAAGCTTTAACTCTACTTGCAAGCTAATTACCATTTCATGGATGCTGGCTGAAAACGTCAGACTGGGTCAGAGAGAAAAGATGTTATTATACACAGCATGCCACGTGACCATCGGCATATTTGCATCAATTCCCCCTGCCTTGCGTCCCATGTGGGCTATGTGGATAGGCTCAGATGGATGCCTGCACTCCCACTGTGTAGTTTTACAGGAGATGAACCGTGAGCTTAGACAACCCAGTTTGTTTCATAGCATGGAATAATCATGCCTACTCTTTGTTCCAGAGGGAGATACAATCTCTGTCTTCCAAGGATATTCACAGTACACATATTCTTGGTCAATAACACCAAGAAAAGGACAGTCAAAGTCTCATTAGCAAGATGTGCAGAAACAGACCCATAGTGAATTATGTCCCAACTATAATATAATGTTCAGAGTTTATTATTTGTCCTTCCCCTGATGTAAGTTCCCTTAGCGATTTTCTTTGTTCACTACCACACTAAAAACCATGGAAAATGGATTTAGACTGTTTTTTTTTTTCAATCCACAATCCCTAAATCTGTTACTTCCACCATTGGTGACTTTAGTCAGAGTAATCTCTATTAGTTTCAATTTTCTCAACCTTAAAGTGGGAACAGTAAGTAATGACTCTAACACATTGTGATAAGAATTTAAGGTCCATTGTCATTAAGTGTTGGAATTCGCCAAAGTTCAGATGTAGATAGGAAATGCAATCTCATCTTTACTCTCATGGTCTCATTTTGGCCAAATGTAATGACTCTCAAATTTATTTTGCTAGCTCAGACTTTTTCTCTGACACTTAGTCTCATCTACCCATTTGACCTCATAGGCATGTCCACCAAAACTGAATTCATGTTGATTTTCCCAAACTGGGATGGCACCTCCCTCCATTTATTTGTGCAAGCCGTAATCCATGAGTCATCTTTGACTCTTCCTTCTCTCCCAACCCATCCTATTTTCATAGTCAGTCACTCATCACTTCTTGTTAATTTAAACTCTTAAAAATCTTTGGACTCTATCTACTTTTTCCTTCTCTACCAATAGAAACATGCATCCAAGACCGGTGATCTCCATTGGCCTCAGACCAGTTTATTTCCTGTTTAGAGAAAATACTTTGTAATATCTTCTTTAATATACTGAAATAAAGTCAGATAAAATATAGCCACACTTACATGCAAAATTTCAAAAACATAAAAATATTTTAACTGTAATATGAAGTATAAGTAGAAGAAAATTATATTAACGTAATATGTATTTCAGTATGTGAATATGAGGCATGGCTAGCCCAGAAGACCTAATAATGTTTCAGAAGTTTGTACCTACATAAAGAACCATTCTGGATTTCAAAGGCAGACCAACACAGGTCCATTGTATTAGACTCAAATACCAGGAGCAGCATTACCATCAGTGATATTATTTCCCCAAATGGCCAAAACTCTTAGTAACTTCCCAAACAAACTGAAGTACAATTATGTCTCCATTTACATAGTAGATGCATTCCTGGGAAATTCAGTGTATACATAAACCATGTGAAAATACTGTGTGGTTATATGTAAAATATGTAATTAGATTCTAGATAGGGTTTTCATTTATATGAAAGTTGATGCTTTTTAGTGGGCTATTCTAAAGTTTTGTGAGACACAGAAAATTGCCCTCTTTAAGTTGAAATGTCCTGCACATTGCAGGATGTGCCTAGTAGACCTGGATTCTTCTTACTAATAAGTGCCAGTAACCAGTAGCCAACCCCTCCCACACACAAAAAAAATAAAACAAAAAATAACAAAAACAATCTCACTAAATTTCAAAATTGTCCTTGAATGGGTCTGGCACTCCCATTAAGAATTGCTGCTGTAGACCAAGGTATCTTTATTCTTTACTCATTAGCCTCCTAATATACTTTTCAGCTTCACTTTATCCCCTCTAATTTATTCTCTACCTTTACCAGAGCTGTTCCTCAAACCCAAATTTTGATTATGGCACCTGTATTAGTCTGGGATTTCCAGAGAAACAGAACCTATAGGAGAGTCCCAAGATCTGCAGTTCGTGAGCTAGAGACCCAGAAGAGCTGATGTTGTAAGTTTAAGTCCACATCCAAAGTCCCATGAACCAGAAAAGCCAATGATGTAAATTCTAGTTTGAAATTAGCATGCCCAAGACCCAAGAAGAACCAATGCTTCAGTTCAAGTCTGAAGGCAGGAAGAGATCAAATACCAGCTCAAAGCAGTCAGGCCAGAGGAGTTCCCTCTTACTTGGAGGAAGGTCAGCTTTTTTGTCCTTCTTATAATGTGTTCAGCTGATTGGATGAGGCCCACTCATGCTGGGAAGGGCAATCTGCTTTACTCAGTCTACTGACTCAAATGCTACTACCATCCAAAAACATTCTCACAGACACACCTACAAATGTTTTATCAGCTATCTAGCACCCCAGTCAAGTTGACTTGCAAAATTAACCATCATGATGCCTATTACATGAATTCCTTTATTGCTGTTTCCTTCTCTAAAGACAAAAATGCTTTGCATGGCTTCCAAGGAAGGCCTTATCTTTTATCTGCAGTTAAGCCATATTTTAAGATATTACATATTCCTCCGAGACAGGCTTTAGCCATACTTGTCTTTGTATTGTGCATGTGTTTATGATCCTTTGCACCATAGGGCCTGTGCATATCTATTCTCTTTTTGTGCTCTTCCTCTACACAAACTTTCCAAGGTAACTCTGATTTGAAGTTGTAGCTTTTCTGCTTGGAAGCTAAATGACCTTTCAGAAACTTTTATTTTGAACTTTTCTATATAGCCAAGGATGACATTAAAAAACATTTTAAATGTACAACATGGGAATCAATCAATCAAAACACATACCAGCCACTGGAGAAGCATCTTCGGGACCCTCACCTGTTAAGTGTCGATTGTTAGTTGTTGGATTGTGATGTGGCCTGGTTTGAGATGATGTGGGATATTCCTAGAGAAGAGTTAGAGTACGAAGCAAAGATAGGCACTGAGAGACTTGGAAGATCAACTCTTTATCAACTCTTCACTCTCAATATTTTAAAGGCAGTATGGTTGTTGAAAGTAACTTAAATTACTTTATTATTATTATTTTCCACCAGTTGCATGCCAATATTTAGACTTAGATGGAGTTTACCAATTGGTTTTAGCAGTGCTCTCAATAAATTCCACTCCTGGAAGGCATTCTTATAGAACATATAGCCTAAATATTTTCTTTTATAATGTTTCACACAATTATAATTTTAATTTGTAAGATAATTTGAACTTTCTACCACTATATTGAGTGGTAGATTCAGAAGGCAGGGGCTATATCTAATTTTGCTCAACAACTTGTACTAAAACCAAAAAATAAATGTGTGGTGCATATTGAGTTCAATCAATATTTACCAAAAGGGTGAATGTAAATGTCTTTCCTATAGTTAGTGCTCAACATATCTTAATTTCCTGTTTCTCCACTTCCTTACCTCTAAGCATGACGTGTGCGTGCATGTGTGTGTGTGTGTGTGTGTGTGTGTGTGTGTGTGTGTGTGTCTGTGTATTTTAATCAACATATATCAGTAACTTCCAGATATTCATATACCTGAAAGTATCAGGAGCAAAAATTGAAATTATAATACTTAGTAAGTCTTGGAATTTTCCATTATAATTTTCACAATTCTAAAGTAGACCATGGAAAGGAATACATTTTCTTGATATAATTGCTTTTATATTTTACCCTCTGAGCTTTGGGTAAACTTGGCCCCAGACCTCAACTCCTATTTCCCCCTCACACCAGACATTCATTGTGTCTTCTGTTATGGTGAAGGCATTGCTAGCCTCTCTATTCACCCCAGCAGAGTCATTATAGAGGAAATGGACCTCTAGACTTTCATGACCGAGGGGACTTAAATTTAAATAAAGCTAGAGTAAAAGGCAATTCATGACTCTAATTATCAGCTCAAAAAATAAATAAATAAAAATAACAAATAAAAAAGTTGTACAAGCAGGAAAATGTTTCTAAAGAAAATAAAGAGGAATTGTTAAGCCCGGAACTAAAATGAATTAGGACACTCTAAACTAAGACAAATGATCATGGTAAAGAGTCATGGCTGGTCTTCAAGTGTCATTTATATACTTTCAAACCTTGAAATTTTCAAAACAAAACAGATCTGCAATTTTTCTTGTATTTATTATCTAGTCTGTTCAGTGTTCCATGTAGTTTATGCCTCTGTGAAATTAAACTTAATTGGTTTATGGAAAACGAACAAAAGCCTAAGTTTAAAGTACATTTTAAAAATAAAATTTGTTAATTTGGCTCACATACTCATTGACCCTATCCCACCAACTCTATCATCCTTTGTGTTTTTTATGTAATTAAACCTAAAAATACATTTAGATGACATCACAAATAAGTATGATTTTTTCACTATTTCTGTACCTGTATTTTCCCCCTGCTGTCACCCCTACCCCAGCCCCAACCAAGAGGAAGTGAGCACAATGTGAATTAAGTTGATGTTTGAAAAATTAAAACGTATTATTACTTATACCTCAAAGCTTTGGGGAGTTTCAGTGCAAGGCCTTAGAGAATGCATCAAGTGATTCTTGCCTCAATTTCAGTCTTTGGTCTTGTCTTACTTTGGAACTGCTATAACAAAGCACCACAGACTGAGTGGCTTATACACATCAACATTTTATCTTTCTCTATTCTGGAGGCTAGAAGTCCAAGATCAAGGTGCCAGATGGTTGGGTCTGGTGAGAGCTCTCTTCTGGGTTGCAGACTGATTTCTCCTTGTAGCCTCATGTAGTGGAAAGAGAATTAGCAAGCTCATTGACCTCTTTTTATAAGGGCACTAACACCATTCGAGAAGGCTCCACCCTTATGACCTAACCACCTCCCAAAGGCCCCACTTTCTAATGCCATCATGGAATTTCAACCAAAGAATTTGGGGGCGGGGTGACACAAATATTCAGTCCATGGAAGATCTGGGCAAGGATATTAAGAGTAAGACTTAGATTTTCCTACAGGCTGCCTTGTTAACAGGCTATTGAACAATTTCATGGGGGGAAAAAAAGCCTAAACCAGAGAAAAGCTAAAGGGACCTACCATGGCGTAATGTGACTATTATGGCTGTTTGCTGAAGCTTCAGACAGTTCCATGTCAGTGTAAACAAAGGTACCCACAGTGTCCTGTCATCCCCATAGTCACTATTTTGGGAAGTATATAGCATTGAAGACTCAAGAACAGAGGGGCCAGAAGACAATTAAGTAAGCTGTGTCTTCTATCAGTCCAAAACAAAATGTACACCAGGTACATTAGAGGGACATTACATAAAAAGGAACCACTTGGGACTAAAAAATTAAACCATAAGTTATTGAAGAGGCAAAGCCGTGACCAAAACACAAATTGTGTAAAACTACAGGGCATTTCTTTGCTTCCATCTCACCCATCAATTTGACTTCTCTTGGGAAAAGCAGGTGGAGGAAGTACCCTCCGCCAGATATCTCCTGCCCTTCTGTGTTCTTTGCCATGGACTCCTTGATCTTGCCTGGTTAATTTCTAAATTCCTCTTCTTTTCCCTCCCTATGCTCCAACTTGCAAACGATTTTATGTAGATGTTGTGTTTTAGAAAGAATGTTCTAGAAGGAAGTGTTGAAGTAATTTGCACAAAGTCAGATATCTAGCTAACTTACCCTGAGTCCGGTTCCCTCGAGGTCCTAGTATTCAGTCAAGACATGGAGAAGTAATCCTGGATATTAACATTTACCCGCTCACCTACGTGGAAGCTGCTGGTCAGGGGTGCAGAGGGGAAGCAGGGCACAGAAAGTACAAGAAAGTGGTTATTGAAAATCTCTTTCTGTGCTGTGCGTTTTTTGTTTTGTTTTGTTTTTAATGTGTGTAATATTTGTGATACATTGTTGGGGGTGTTGCAATCTCATTGGCTAGCTGCAGTCTATCCCCCTTGTGTTATCCTCCAATAGAATGGAGGACAATTTCCTTCCTGAAAAAGTGACTCTTAGAAATATCTTTCCTACTCATAAATGCAAATATCTAATCATTTATTTCAGTGTCTCCCAATGTGTTTCCTGGAACCATTACTTCAGAGTCACCTAAAGAACATGGTAAAAGATGGGTGTGAAGCCCTCACCAAAACCTCCTGAATCAGTAGGGATGGGCTGAGATTGAGAATTGGCAGCAGGACCTTAGGAATCTTAGCTTTTTGAAACAACCCATTTCTTCCCACTGAAAAGAACAAGCAGCTTTTCTAGCTCTTCAGAAACACCCCTGCTGCCCTTAGCGTGGTTTCCCAAAGCAAGTGTTGGCCCAGTCAAAGTGAGCCTTAGCTTCTTCGGTGTGAAATGCCTCTGAGTTTCATTAGGGTGAATTGGTCTTTTGGGACTCTGCCCCGTTGGGTGAGCTGAGATTACAGAGTTGACGAGCAGCCAAGGGAACAGACTGTAGCCCCTGGATACCGCTGAATAAGCCGCAGCCGTGTGTGCAACACAGAGTGTAGGCCCCATCAAGTTTATGGCCAACTCTGTTTATAATCTTGTGGCATATGCCTCTGTAGTGTTTGTTTATAAAGGATCAAGGCTCGGTGTATTATGCATCACAAATGATATACTGTAGAGTTTCCCAGGATAAATGAAATATGTCCATTTTGTCCCATCTGGATCTTGTTATTATTATTTTTTTTTCCATGATTAGCATTTTGGCAGTTTTTACTCTTCCATTCTGCTGTTCTGTGTGCTCAGGGGAGGCGAGGAGTTGAGCTCTTTCCAAAATCAGGGTAGTGCTGCGTGGAGAGAAACTAGAGCTGAAAGGGCACTTTCTTTCTGGTAGATTCTCCACACTCAGGCAGAGGAAGCAGAGGCTGCGAATATGATTAGTGGGAAGTGAAAGCACCATGAGATCAAGGCTTGCGTGAGTCACAAAGTGTGGAAATGTTCTTACCAGATGACACTCAGGATACAGGAGATTTTCTGTCCCCCAGAACCAGCTGAGCTGGTGAAATTCTCCACGTACAGTTTCACAGCACTGCAGAAGGAGGCCCTGTTCTCAGTTAAGAATTTAGTGTGCGTGAGATAAAAATGGGGTCACAGTGTTCATGTGACACCTTGTTAATTTATGCTGCAACAAAAACCAAACCAAACCAAATTTGCTCGTGTGCCGTAATATGACTTATTCTTTTTAAATAATGCTCTAACAGACCCACAGTCTGCTTTTCATTTTCAGTGAGCTATTGGGGTAGAACATAGAAACAACACAGCCCACAAGGGTGAAGGTCTCTTTTTCGCTTGTGAAATACACATAGCCGAGAAGTCTGAGGCTTCCCGTGCTCATGGCTTTGCACTTTGAAGAGAACTGTCTATGCTTCTTTTTAGTTTTCTATTTAAATGATAATAGCCTGCAATTGATATTTTTAGGTCAGACTTTATGTCTCAGATTTAAAACCACTTGCTATTTTATTTCACAAAGCATATTTCTATTCAGAATTTTATTCTTCTTACAGGCTAAACTTTCACTTGCATGTACAGATTCATTTTAAGTATATGTACAAATCAGAAATTTAGAAAGAAACATAATAATCACTGTGTATTCTCAAAGTAAGAGAAAACCAAGAAACAGCCTTAAGGAGTTCTGGTTAAGAATTAATCTACCTGGCCATCTACATCAAAAGGCTTCCCCAGTTTCAGTGACAGGGAGATCTTTATTATTTCCCTGTTATTACAATTAAACATCAAATGCAACCTAAGTGCTTCATAAATTTTGGATATATCATTGGCGATAAGGCCACTTCAGATGATGAAATAATGCATTTTATTCACAGAAAAACCCCAAAATTTTTCAGTTAAAATATTGTTTTGATTATTATATTTAGTTTCCAAAATTACTGATTCTTCTATTGGTGTAAATTACTCTGCCTATACTACCCATTTGTCTACATATTATGTATTTTATAATATATTGCCAATCGAGCTGCAGAAGGAGGCCCTGTTGTCAGTTATGAATATAGTGTTCAAAATATGAGTTCTCCCTTTCCCTTTTTGGCTTCTACAAAAATACTACTGATTTATTTGACTTCTAGAATCAGACACAACTACAGCTCCTGAAACCATTTATCTACAGGCAGGAGCTCTATAAAGACACACAGCTGCCTCTCCTCATATCACCCCTTTCTCGTGATTCTTTGATGTTTAATATTTGTTATACCTTAAGTCCGTGGACTATTTTAGCAGTCTTCTGGAAAGCTTGTAAGGCATCCAGAACCTTCCTGGCCGTCCTCCAGTCACTTCAGACTCAACAGCCTGAATCTCCAGCAATCTGCATATTCAATCACCTCTCAGGTGGTTCTGATGAAGGTGGTCCTGGAATCACAGTTTGAATAACAGCGCTTCAAGGCCTGTAATCTTGTAATCAAGAATAAATCACGGGCAGGCCGGCCGAGTGGCTCAGTTGGTTAAGAGCTCGCTCAAGAGTTTGAGCTCTGAGCAACAGCGGTTCAAGTCCAGCCCAAGCTGAGCAGCCGCTGAG
>NW_017731400.1:1487621-1609024 GCF_001890085.2 Hipposideros armiger
AAAAAAAAAAAAAAAAAAAAAAAAAAAAAAAAGAATAAATCACGGGCTTTCATAGTGCACCACAACACTCCTGGAATTAAGTTTCCCTGGAAGAGAGAACCAGGAACTGGTGTTTCTTGATCTTCTGTCTCAGAAGTGAATATCTGCTGTGCCTCATGGTGATAGCTGAGTTCTTGACATCAGGGGGCAGGTTTTCTGAATAATGGCATTCCACTGCATTGATCCTCAAAGCCCTCACACCATTTCCAACCACTTGTCCCCTAACCCCTTGGTGACTGTTACTTGGATTACATATGAACTTGTTCTGCCTTTTGGGGCATTGTCTGTTTACCCCTTGGCAGTCAGACCCTGTGAGCTGGTCATTTCCACCATGATCTTTCCTGGTTCATCTCATGACAGGGGCCAGGTTTCAGAGCCTACCTCTCCCTGCAGGGCACATTTGATCACCATGCCTTACAAATGAACCTTAAGGCATTAAATATTAAGTTTTCCTAGTTCTTTGAGATCGTGGGCTGGGCAAAGATTAGAAATCTCTTAAATAAGGGACAAAACACATGAGTTATGAAAGAAAGGTCTGCTAAACTAGACTTTATAAAAATTAAAAGCTTCTGTTCTTTGAAAGATACTGTGAAGAAAATGAAAACCACAAACTGGTAGATAATATTTACAAAACACATGTGATAAATATATAAAACTATCTGATTTTCATAATATATAAAGAACTCTAATTAATATTTCAATAACTAAAACATAACCAAATATTTAAATTGGTCAAAAGACTTAAGGAGATGCTTCATCAAAGACATTATATGGATGGCAAATGAACATGTTAAAAAATGCTCAACATCATTAATTATGAGAAAAATGCAAATTAAAGCTTCAATGAGATATCAGTTTGTCTATAAGAATAATAAAAACCAAATAATGATATCAGGTATTGCTGAAAAAGGGAGCAACGGAAACTTCATAAGTTTCTGGTGGCTATAAAAAATGGCACAACCACTACTGAAAACAGTTTGCAGTTTCTTACCAAGTTACACATGCACTTATCATACAACCCAACAATCCTACTCACCTAAAAGAAATGAAAATATATATCCATACAAAAATCTATAGTCATACGTTCAGAGCAACTTTATTCATAATCACCAAAATCTGGAAACTCAAACGCCCATTAGTTGTAAAACAGATCAAAAAAGACTGTTATGTTCAGACAATGAAATACTGCTCAGCAGTAAAGCAAACTTTTCATGCATACAAAAAAGATGGATGAATTTCAAACTCATGAGGATTTGCTAAAGTCTGTATAAATCCACTTGTATAATGGTATAGCAGAACAATGGACAGAAAGTAGAACACTGGTTGGAATGGTCTGTGGGAGGGGAGAGGAAATTGACTACAAAGGTGCCAGGGGGAACTTTTTGATATGATGGAAATGATCTGTGTTTTTATTATGTCAGCAGTGATATGACTGTATGCATTTGTAAAAATTCATAGAAATGTACACCTACAAAGAGTGAATTTTAGTGTATGTAATTTATACCTAAAAAAACTAACTTCAAAAAATTTTCCAATATGGCAAGAGTTTCCATGGTACACTCCCTGTGACTTTGCAGCATAACAGCTTTTTCTTTCTAAACTCTTTGAAGATAGAAGCATAGTTTTTGCAATTCAGTATATCCTAACTGAAATTCCGTAATCTTTAAAATGAGACTTCTCCTGACCTCATTGTAATAGACCATCAATGAGCTGAAAATATCTCCCCTTAGTAGTTTTCAAGGATCTGGAAAGGGAGAAGTGAATCAAGGTCGTGAATATGATACCATTTTAAAACCTTTAATTCCGTTCATTCCAGTGATCTCTAGAACTGTTGGTTTATACTGGAGTCACTTGTGTTTGCCTCACGGTACAATAATGGACATGCATGTGAAACAGTAGAAATGGATTGGGAGATAAAAACAAAAGCAACAACAAGTCTATCAACTTGGATTATTTTAATGTTTAAGTCATGGCTAATATTCAACTTGCTAAAATCCTTTAAGAATCAATCCACTGCTTTCTGACCATGCTCTGGCCACCTGTGGAGTCACCAGAAGATTACTTGTAATACAAATAATACAACCCGTGCTGTCTAGCACATCATGAAGATTTAGTTATCACCGGTGTTGGAGAGACCAGGGGCTGAGAGCTGAAACATTACACAGATGGGCTCTTTGAAAATCCACCACATCCTGGCTTTTTCAATCTTGAAAACAGATGAAATGACTTGGTTGGAGAACCCCTGCTGAAAGGATAATGGAGCCTGACTGCATGGGCACAGCTTTCCATGACTTCCCATGTGAACCATAGCATTTCATGAGAAGAGTAAATTTATGAAAATAAATGATTCCGTAGCTGATACTGTTTAATGCTACAAAATGTAACAATTTTGTTTATTTAAATAACAACTTTAATGAATGCACTAATTTCCAACTGAATGGATGTGGTAGTCTGACCACCATTTGAATTTCTCAGCAACAACGAGGAGTGTTTTGAGATTTGCTGAGGTTTCATTGAAAATTGAATATTCACAATTGTTAATTAAAAATGGATTTAAGGAATGAGTACGTTATGAATTTATCTGCATGAATGCAACCATCTGGGTGAGTACAGTTACATTTTCAAACACAGAAGGAACACAGGATTTCTGGTAATCTAATGGGAAGCAGGATGAGAATTAAAAGAGAGGAAAGATTTGATATTCTTAATAGTTGTAATCATCACGCACTAATCCAACAATCATTTATAGGGTGCTAACTATATGCAAGGCACTGACTTAAGCCCTAGAGAAATAGTAAGAACAACCCATGCCATCTAATATCTCCATAAAATGTCCTGTGACCTCAGTGAAGATTCAGCTCTAAATACTTAATCTATGAAAATGCCCTGCCACCCTCATCCAAATAATACTTCCAATCCAAAAAATGAAAAATTTCACTTAAACCTCCATAAGTTAAAATATCACTGAGCTGGTGAGGGAATGGGAGCAGCATCCTTTTAATTAAGTTGAAAATAATGTGGAAAACATGTCATTGGGTAAAAACAAAACCAAACTTTTGAAATTTATGCCAGAGACATTTTTAAAGCAAGTTATAATCCGTTAGTAATGACTTTTAATTATAAACATGTCAGTGGTATTTGCTTAACAAGGTAAACCTTGCAAGCTATTGTTAGAATGTGCCTAATATATTAAATTTATAATATTTTATAGGGCATGTTTTACTGCATCTCTTTTTGACCATAACAAATAAAGCAATTGAAAATAAAGCTCACAAGGAGAGAGAGAGAGAGAGAGAGAGAGAGAGAGAGAGAGAGAGAGAGAGAGAGAGTGTGGGTGTATATATATATATATTTATTTATTTATTTATTTATTTACTTACTTATTTTTGTTTTTTCCCATGTGATTTAGTGGGAAACAAATACCTGGTTTGTACATTTCTCTTATATTAGTTGTTATCATCCATAATTATAAAAAATTGTTCAGTTGTTAGCTAGCATGGGAAAAGGTCCAGAAGTTATTTAATTATTTATGTTAGATTTTGCTTCCAAAGCAAATGTATCCCCCCCCCAAAAAAAAAGGTGTGTGGGGGGGACATCATTTGTTTGTAGTTAAACAACATAGTCAATGTTGCATTTATGTGGAATACCAGATGGACATAATGTTTTGGGATTTGTTAATTATAGGAGAAGGACAATAGGGACGCACTAGAGAATAGGAATAGAGTTGGGTTTATTTTTATCAGTTCAAACGCTGACTTTTTATTGTTTTTGCTTGTGAGTGGATGTGATCAGGGAGAGCTCTGAGACCAATGACCTGGCACACATTAAATGCCTATTAAATGTTTGGTGAGATCAAAATGTGTATGCGGAGAATATCAGATTTACTATAAAACAAAAATGTCAACCAAGACCAACTCGTTTTCAGTAAGAGCCAGTGAAAATTTTAATATCCATGCAGGGGAGCATTTAGGAATATATTTATTGCAACAAATAATTAAATCTTTAGTTATAATATATAAGGGAAAAATATGTAACAAGATTCACAGCATAACCTTATTTACCTATCTTATTTACCTATCTATAAATGGTATGTAGTAGGGAAAACCTAAATGTCTATATTTCTTTGATTTCATAAAGTTACTCTCTTTATCACTGTCAAACATATTTAAATGCTATTTAGATGTATAGTAAAGTGTTACCCCAAAAGCATATTCTTTCACCAAACAGCAGAGTACTTTTGTGTTCAAGGATTGCTTTAGGAATCTCTAAATGAGCTTAAACAAAAAGAGTTGGGAATCAGTTCTTTTTGTTTGTTGTTTTTTTTTTTGGTTTGTTTTTCTTTAGTGCTTTATATATACTTATACTTTAAATATTAGAGATACTATATATCTATACTTTAAATATGTAAGCATACCCCCCCCCCTTCATGAAAGGTGGTAAGCACCCTCCTCAAGAGATTAGCCAGTTTCTTGGCTTTTGGTTTTACAATCAAATCATTGATAGTGTTTAACTTAAGATTACAGCTCAGAATTCAGTATATGATTTCATTTTCCCTTTGAGTGATTTTAATTTACAACCAAGTAGGAAGTACTTTTGCAGATTAATCTAATGGCCAAGTCTTACTGCAGTAAATCCTAGGACTAGAAATAGCCAATGTTCCAGGGAAGCAAAGACATTAGCTCTAGATCCTACAATTAAATGCTAAATTAAAAAGAAAAGGAAACCAAAAATCCTAAATGTTAAAAGGGTTAAGGAAATATTCAGTAGGGAAGCATTGTTATCCAAGCATTTTCCAAAGAAAGGTACACACTGTATGAGATTTGGCTGGTTACCATCAACCCGAGGAGATATAAAATGTCTGGTCAAGGCTTATTTATTTGAGTATATTAATGTTGGAAGCAGTTACTTCCAATTTTTAAAGGCAGACTTTGAAAAAAATATATCAGGTATGTTTTTTATTTAAAACATTTTACGAAGAGTTCTTTCTTGGCTGAAATTATGACATTTATAGATCTAAAAGCTGAAGAATGTTTTTTTTTAAAGGTTATATTTTATTTATTTTTTAAAGATTTTTATTAAAAATATAGCTAACATACAATATTATATTAGCTTCAGGGGTACACAATAATTATTCAACATTTATATACCTAAAGAAGTGATCATCATGATAAGTCCAGCAATCATCTGACACTGTACCACACTATCACAATATTATTGACTATACTCCCTATGCTTTACTTTACATCTCCATGACTATTTCGTAACCACCAATTTTTACTTTTTAATCTCTTCACCTTTTTCGCTCTGCCCTCAACCCACTCCCATCTATCACCCCAGGAAATCTAGTACCCATCTGGCACCATACATAGTTATTACGGTAATATAGACTATATTCCTTATGCTATACCCTACATCCCCATAACTACATTTTAACAACCATTTTGTGCTTCTTAATCCCTTCCCTTTTTTTACCCACATCCTGAAGCCCCTCCCATCTGTCAACCATCAAAATGTTCTCCGTACCCATGAGTTTATTTTTGTTTTGTTTGTTTATTTATTTTGTCCTTTAGATGCCACATATAAGTAAAATCACATTGTATCTTTCTCTGTCTGACATACTCCACTCAGCACGGTACCCTCCAGGTCCAACCATGACACCATCCTCGGTTCATAGAGTGGCCTCTCCCACATGAATCCAGATTTAGCACAGGCAGCGAACAACCATGCATCACTTTGTAGCTCCTACCAGGTAGTCCCTGGCCCGTTACAGGCAGTGGATGACCTGGACCTGCCCTGGAGCCCCTTCCAAGAGGCCCCAGAACCAACATACTTGAAGGTTGGCTTCAGACCACAGCACAGCACTGCCCGATTAGCCCCACAAAGCACTTAAAATGTTTAGTTTTGGTAGAATGCTCCAAATTAAAACTGCAAGTAAATTATATGAATGCACTGACAAAACAGTTACTTCATAAATCTTTTCAGGAATGCAATTAATCTTATTTTCCCCAAAATATTTATATCTTGCTCAAAGTATTACTACTTAATTTAACTAGGGAAGCTCATTCCTACAGTCTCCTTATATAGGGAGAAATTAGGTGACTTTTTCCTTAATTTCATGAGATATTTATGTTCCTCCATTAAATATCCGTTTACAATTTAGAGTATGTATTTCTGATTTTAACAGAATTTTTAAAAAATTAAATAAAGCAATAAAAAGAGAGAAAGGGTCCTCATTTATGCAGGATTTCCTATTTTAATTTTATTTCTGCTAAAAACTAGAAATTCTAGTTTTGAATTTATGAAAACTATAAGAATAGAGAGAAATTAGATAAGCTTAGTAATACTCTTTTCTTTCTAAACAGCATCAATTTGGTCTTGTGATTTTTAACAAAGGAAGTAGTATAGTGTACAAAATAAGGATTTAGGAAGGAGATATGAGCTCATTTCCCAGTTTTTCAACTTTTACAGCTATGTAGTCATGGAAACATTATGGAGAAAATTAGCATCAGTTTTCTCATTTATGGTATGTAGATAATACTACAGTTTAAGTCTGTTATAATGAGAAACTTGAACAATGCATTTAAAATAACATGTATTAGAGCTTCATCAAAAAGAATCAATTAATTTTATGAAAATTTATTATATGGTTTTTAAATAAGCATTAATCTATATTTCTAACCAAATTATAAAATTCAAGTTATAATAAATCCAACAGAATAAATATATAGTACATATAAAATACAGATGAAGTAATTATTTACATGGAGAATGATCACAGCTTGTTGATGATGCTTGTTGGATCTCATTTTTACAGCTAGAAATGTACAATTAAGAAAAAAAATATTTCTTTTTATTCACACGCAAACTCTTTTTTGCATTTTCTATAGACAATGATCCAAGAGTAAGTTTTAAGGAGACAACAGACAGACCAAAAATATTAAGCCTAGTAAGCATCTGATATTTAAAATTCTAATTTATTTTTTAAATATCCAAATAACAAGAGGGCACATAAATCATATATGTACAGTTTAAAAGATAATAAGGATACTTTCAATCTGGAGATGACAACATAGACTCATTTTTTTTCTTGCTCATCTCAACTAAGCACAACTATAAAACCCAGAAATGCCACAGTAGTCAACCAGAGGAGAATTAGGACAGGTGGTAAGATGGCATGCTAGTTTGGAGCAATATCCAACAGAAGAAGGCCACCCAGAACCAGCACTTCCCAAGCCAGGACTCAGCAAAAGAAGGCAGGTTAGGTAGGCTCCTCCTTTCACATTGAATAGGCATCTCCCTGGCAACATCAGGAAAACCTGACAACTCTAGTCAGAGGCATCAATTCAGAGCCCTACCAAAGATTAGCAGCCAGGGGAAGCACTCTCCTCCAATTGGCCTGAGACCTACCTTTCTGGAACATCAAGAGATACAATACCAAAGAGTGTGGAGGACCAGACAAGAGAGACCCAGCTACAGAGAGCAGCTTGGTCCAAGAAGCCTCTTTGTCCCTGTGGGTTCAAGACCCTTTGCTCACCCAGTACAAGTGTGTAGAACTAGCAAATTGGATGCAGACAAAGCAAGTGGCCTGGTCCTGGAAATGTTTTGTCCCCATGGGCTGAAACGTTCCTCCTTATGGAGACGTTTGAGCAGCTGGAGTCTGGTGAGGTTTCTGTCACATTTCTTCTGCAAGAAGAGACAGTGGCCTGACCTGAGAAACCCCTTTGCCTACCTCAGGTAACTTCAGGGACCAATGGGGGACCGAGAAGCACCAGATAAATGAAAGAGAACAAAAAAATGCCATAAAGATCTGAAAATTAAACTGCTATTAGAACCACATCCCACAAAGTCAGCCAAGACCAAATCACAAACCTAAAGGGAGTGAATGCCTTATAAAATACAAGATTTAAGCAAGACCCAGAGTCTCCTAACATAATAGATAGATAAGATGTAAAGTATACAATAGAATGTCACCCATTGTGCCAAGAACAAGAAAATTACAACTTGAAAGAGAAAAGGCAATCAACTGATGCCAACACGGAGATGAAAGAGATATTAGAATTCTCTGAAAAGGATTTTAAAGCAGTCATCATGGCTCCGGTAGCTGCAGTCACAGATGACAGCAAGCACCACCAGACTCCAGCAATCTCTCAGAACTTCATTAGTTCCAACAGCAGCAGCAAGCTGGCTGTTGCTCAGATGGTGCAGCAGCAGCAAGGTACTGCAGGTGATTTAGGTAATTGAAGGCTACTGAAGGTTCCAGCAGCTTTGGTAACACTGATTGTGAAAATAGTGATGGCTTCTGGTCAGTGACAGTAATGCTGCCTTAGCAGCTCATCAGCATCTAAACTCAGTAACAGAAAAGGCATCCCTGAGCAAAAGTAGCTTCTCCGACTCTGGTAATATTTCCTTCTTCCTTTTTGCTCCTCCAGCTCTTGCAATACTGTTGTAGCAAACTTCTGTATGAAATAAACCCTCCTTAACTTAAAACATCTAATGTGGTCTCTGTTTTATAGGACTAGGCACTGACTGATAAAATGATTATCAGGCTTAATCTAATGCACGTAACAATTAAAGAATACACCTTTTCCCCCCCCCAAGCTCACAGAGAACATTTACAAACATGGACCAGATTCTGTCCCAAAAAGTGTGTTTCAGCCGGGTTAAGAAGATTATTTTAATATAGACCATCTTCTTTAATCACACAAAAATTAAAGGAGAAGTCACTAAAACATAAAAATTCCACATATTTAGAAATTAAGACATTCTCCTTAATGAACTCATGAGTCAAAGACACGTTTATATAAGAAGTAAGAAAGATATTTTAACTATATGATAACAAAACACTTTTACCCATTGTCCTTGGTGTCTGGCAGTGCTACTCTGATGTGAATAGGTGTGGATTTCTTTATTATACACTGCATGCTACACATTTGGGGTCCTACATCTGTAGATTTTAAACTTTCATTTATTCAGCAAAGTTTGCAGTCTCTCTTCTCTTTAAACAATGATATTGCCCCATCTCCTTATCTTTTTATCTGTCTATTATATTGAATAATTTCTGTACACCATCTTGCAGATTGCTAATTCTTCCAGCGGTGTCCGATCTGCCACTGAGTTTGCCTGTTTTAAAATTTCTCACATTTTACTTTTCATCTCTGCCAGTGCTATTTTATTCTGTTTCAAATCTGCCTGACCATTCTCTATAGATTTTTATTATCTTCAAAATAATCCAACTTGATGTTATTAAATCTCTAAAACCTAATTATTTAATATTTAGTGATGTCACTAATGAAGTATTTGCAAATCTGTTTCCGCAGTCTGTTCTGCTGGTTCTTCCTCATGGTGTTTTCTTTCCTTCTGAATTTATTAACTTTGCTCATTATGCTCATTTTACTAAGAATTATATTTGTATGGTTCATTTCCAGTCTGGTAGACAGTGAAGGCTTCCAGAGAGGTTTTTTGCATGTGTCTTCTAGGTCTCCTGGATGAATACAAATCTAGGGTCACTTTAAACTTAATCATCGGTTTGTGGTTTTCAGACCACAGAGATGTGAATTCAGTCTGCAAGTCTGACTGACAGATTCTCAGGAGTGATTCCGATTCCCAGACCAACATAAGGTTAAAATAGGTAACCTTTCCTTGTAATCCATTTGGTGTGGCTGGGCTAGAGGACTCCTTTATTCTAAGTTTTACATCTTTTTACAGGTATAGGTTTTGACCTCCCAGACTTCTGAGAGGAAAAATCTATCAGCAGGCACAGGACTTTACCTCATTTACGCCAAGCTTTGTGAGGCCCTGAAAACTGAAGAACATGTTCCCTGGCTTCTTGAATTTTCTTGCATGGAACCCGTTTCACTTCTCTGCTCTTCTTTTTGTGGTCCTACATTTATTCACTCCCTCACTTGTGTATTTCTTAATCACTCGCTATCTCTTTAACAGTTTTAAGGTGACAATTTATATGTTTTTCCACCATTTTTATATACTTTCAATATCTACAGTTTTCTACTTAGAACCTAAGCTATTACTGGATATTGAACCCTTTCTTGTCACAATTAAAAAAAACATGTTGTCTTGGATCGCAATGGCATTTTGTTCTCGAGACTTTATTAAAATGAAATGGACCATACGAGAGCTAGCTCATGATATCCAAAAGAGTGGATATATTTAAAAAAAAGCAGTATTTTCTATAGAGCTGGTACTGTAGACAGACTGGATTAGAAGAACATATTGCTGATTTCTGCTGTTGATTGATTTTTTTGTTCATTAGCTATATATAATTTTGAGCAAAAGTATAATGAGTGTAGGATTTCAATGTGATCCTAATGGCATAATCAGGGATAATATGATTGAATCTATGGCAGTTAAGAATCACATCCCTTAATGGTACCTCTTATGTCCAACTGATCACCAAATCCTGTGTACTAGATTCCAAATTATATCTCAGTTCTTCTCTCCATTATAGCTGATATTTATACCCCAAGTACCAATCATCTCTCTCCTAAATAATTTGAGTCCCAGTGGTCATTTAGTTTCCATATGCCCTCATTAATTATAATTATATGCATAGCAGATTAAAGAATTTTAATATCATAAGTTGGCATTTCTAGTTAAATATTTCAGGGGAAAATTAAAAAAAAAGGTGTTTCTAACGCACTTTTCTCCCTGAAACTAATAATAAAAAAAGAAAGAACAACAGAAAAAGAAAAGATGAGAGCTACTGGGAAGCAGCAGAAATTCAGAAGACATGACAGAAAACAATATCGGTAGCATAGAAGACAGGCCATGGAAAGGGATAGCTATAAAACTTATGAAGTATACACATAATTCTTTTTTCAGATGAAAAACTGAAAAATGGAATTGAATTATATTCCTTACCATAATAGAAGGAATAAACTTTTAAAAAGTAAATAATACCTGAATCTGCAAACTGGAACAGTACACTACGTAGTAAGAAAACTTGATACAAGGCAATTAATACTAAGCCATGTCCTTAAAGCAATTGGACTTTAAAGCAAAGGAAATTTTCTTGGTGATCCAGACATGAAAAAAAAGGTATTAACAAGGCGAATCAATAAGCTTGGCTTCAGCCTTCTCCATAGGAATATTAAATGATAGTACAGAGTGAAATAATCAATAGCTATAAAGTCCTAGGGGAAAGAATGTGTGAGTCAAAATGCTTTTACGTAAAGACAACAGAGAGATGCTTTCAGATATATAAAAACTCAGAAATGATAGTAGCCGTAATCCTTGATGGAAATGGAGGTAGAAGGAAACTAGTTGGTGTTAAAATTTACCAACCAAAAGATGAATAGAAAACTAGCAAAATAACTAGTGGTTTCTGTGTCCTTTTTCATGCTTTCTGTCTCTTTGTTGAAGTGCTAAGTCCCTTGAGCATCCTTATAACCATTGTTTTGAACAACATCTCTGGTAGGTTTCTTGCCTCCATTTTGTTTATTTCTTTTTCTGGAGTTTTCTCCTATTCTTTCATTTGGGACATATTTTATTGTTTTCTCATTTTGGCTGCCTTTCTGTGTCTGTTTCTATGTATTAGGTAGATCAGCTATGTCTCCCAGGCTTGGGTGGGTGGCCTTATGTAGTAGGTGCCCTGGGGGCCCTAGTGGCGCAGTCTCCCTTGTCACCTGCACCAGTGCTCCAGGAGTGTCCGTTGTGTTGGTTGGGTGTGCCCTCCTGTTATAGGTGAAACTTGATTACTATTGGCACATCCAGTGGGTGGAATTGACCCTCAGGCTGATTGGCTGTGGGGTTTGGCCATGTTCATAGCTTATAGGCTACTGTGTGGGGGGCTTACTCTGTGGAGCAAGATTCACTCTAGCAGGCTCTGGTGCCTGCTGAAACTGCCCTTTGGGTGTGCCACTTGTGGGGCTAGTTGGGTGGTACTCTGTTTTGGTCTGAAGCTGACCTCCAGGTATCTTGTTTCTGGGGTCTCTTGAGAGGAGACCTGGTGTAGGCCAGGTAAGCCACTGTCTGTGACCAGCTGGGGACTGACCACCTGGTAGGAAGTACATGGTGATCTGCATTTGGTCACTGCCTGTGCTGGACCTGGAGGCTCCTGGAAGAGGCCTGCTGTGAACGTAGCACGGCTACCACCAGTATCGGGCCTGGGGTATCTCCACAGAAAGCCAGGACACCTTCAGGCCTGCTGCCACCTGCCAGCTCCCATAAGGCTCAGCCACTGATAGAGCTTTGTGCAGTACTCAAGTTGGGTGAGGCAGGGACTCAGGGAATCACCAAGTGGGTAGGATGTATGGTGTTCACCAGGTTGATGTAGATTCTAGTTTGGTACAAGTACTGAGCCTTGAGCTGCTCAGCAAAAGCTCAAAGCAAACCTAGGCCAGTTGCCACCTGCCTGAGGCCCATGGACCCCCAAGAGTTGTCCAAGAAAGTTCAATGTGTGTGGGGCTGGCTGCTGGCCAAGAACCTGCCTTCTGAATTGTACAAGTTGGATGGGGTGGGAACCCTGGGTGTCACCCAAGTGGAGCAAGCGGAGTTCACCAGGACAATGCAGATTCCAATTTGGCCATGTAGGGGAGTGCTTAATACAGGAAAGGTGGTGCCTGCCTGCTGGGTGCATGGGAAGAGGATTCTACACACAGAAAATGGCAACTGCCCCTATAGTCCTCACTTTGAAACCACACAACTCAATGTCTCTCTCGATGTCTCTGATGCCTCCCAACTTGCTGTGCCTTCGCCAGAGTGCAGCACGAGTGCCTGCAAGTGAGTGAGTCTATGTACAGGTCCTTTAAGAGTATGACCGGTTTCCTGCAGCCTCCAGTCTCACCCGGATAGTTGGAATCACCACTGTTTTACTCAGCCAGATGTTGTGAGGGCTCCTCTTCCCAGCACTGGTCTTCCTGCTGGGGAGTATTGTGGAGCTGGGATCCCTCACTCCTCTGGGGTGAGGGGAACCTCGGTGGCCAAGGTATCTTTCCCTATTCTCAACCACCACACACAGGTGTGAGGCTGGACTGTTCTGCATTCTGCATCTCTGCTCATCCTGCTTGTTTCAACATGGCTTCCTTTTTATATCCTTAGTTATAAAACTGATATCAAGGGCTTATCTGCTGTTTTCCTTTATGAGTAGTACAATTTTGGGTCTTATTTTCAAGTCTTTAATCCACTTTGAGTTGATTTTTTTGTGTATGGTTTAAGATAGAGATACAGTTTCATTGCTTTGCATGTAGTTATCAAGTTTTTCCATCACTGTTTGTTGGAGAGACTACCCTTATCCCATTCTATATTTTTGGCTCCATTGTCATAAATTAATTGATCATGTGTATGTAGATTTATTTCTGGGTTCTCTATTCTGTTCCATTAACCTATGTGTCTCTTTTTATGCCAATCCCATACCGTTATGATTATTAAAGCTGTGTGATATAGTTTGAAATCTCCTTTCTCAAGATTGCTTTGAGTTTTGGGGTATTTTGTGGTTTAATACAAATATTAGAATTGTTTTCATATTTCTGTGAAACTGCCATGGAATATTGATAGGGACTGCATTTTATCTGTAGTTCTTTTTGGGGAATATGGATATTTTAATGATATCAATTTTTCCAATATACAAACATTGATATTTTTCCATTTATTTGTGTCATCCTAAATTTTTTTCATCAATGTCTTATAGTTTTCAATGTATAGATCTTTCACCTCCTTGGTTAAGTTTATTCTTAAATTTATTTATTCTTTTGGATCAATTAAAAATGAGATTGTTTTCTAAATCTCTGTTAGTTTGCCATTAGTGTATCCAAACATGACAGATTTTTATGTATTGATTTTGCATCCTGTGACTTTACTGAGTCCATTGATTTGTTCGAATAGTTACTTGGTCGAGTCTTTAGAGTTTTCTGTATATATTGGGCTGTCAGAAAAGTCATGACATATTTTTTCTATGTTTTTCATTGCAAAAATGCGTCATGACTTTTCCGACAACCCAATAAGATCATGTCATTTGCAAACAGTGATAGTTTTACTCCTTCCTTTCCATGGATAACTTTAATTAATTTATTGGTTTGTTTGTTGGTTTTTTTTTTTTTTTGCCTAATTGCTCTGGTTAGAACTTCTAGTACTAGATTAAATAAAAGTGGCAAGAATGGGGTTCCTTGTCCCTGAATTTAGAGGAAAAGCTTCCAGCTTTTTACTGTTAAGTATGATGTTAGCTGTGCAGTTGTCATATGTGGCCTTTATTATGTTGAGGTATATTCCCTCTATATTCACTTCGTTGAGGGTTGGTTTTTTTTTTTCATGAAAAAATGTTGAATTTTTCAAAAAATTTTTTCTGCGTCTATTGAAATGATCATGATTTTCATTTTACATTTTGTTAATGTGATGTATCACAGTGATTGACTTCCAGATATTAAACCATCCTTGTATCCCTGGAATAAATCTCACTTAATCATGGTGTATGATTTTTTCAATGTGTTGTGAATTCTGTTTGCTAATATTTTGTTGAGGATTTTTAAATCTATGTTTATCATTGATACTGGTATATATATAAATTTTTTTTTCCTGGTAGTGTCTTTGTCTGACTTGGTATCAAAAGTTATGCTGGCTTCTGGCTTTGTAACATAAGTTGGAAGGGTTCCCTTCTTTGTTTTTTGGGGAAGAATTTGAGAAGAACTGGCATTAAATCTTCTTTAAATGTTCAGTAGAATTCACCAGTGAAAACATCATTTTTGATATTCAGTTTTCCTATATTTTGATGACAGGAGTTTCTTCAAGATACTTTTTGAAATTTACTTTGAAGCCTACAGAGTAGTCACTTTTATAAATGTTTCTTGTTTGCATGAAAATAGTATATTTATATTGTTAGATTAAAAAATAAAAAATTCAAAATTGTAATAGAAAACTAACTTCAAAGTATCGTTCTTCCATTGATGGGCATTTGCAGTGTTTCTAGTTTTGGCCATTATAAGCAGTGCAACTTTAGATACCCTAAACACTGAGACACTCATATGTCATTACCTATATTTCTACTGTGTTCATCTCTCAAATGAAAATGTTGGATTGACAGAACACTTTGTATTTTTTAATTTTAATGTATGTTTTCAGATTTCTTTCTAAAAAAACTACCAATTCTTCACATTTTCTCAATCTGTAGATATAAGTATGCTCTTTTATTCACAATCCTGATATCTATAGGTGTTTCCCTACTAACCTTTGCCAGTCTAATAGGTATAAGGTAATCACTTTTCTTGTTACATTAATTTGTATAGTTTTGTTTTTCAGACAACTAGAGAATATGAGCATATTTTAGTTTATTTTTCCATAGGTTTTGGTTTTCTGTGAACTCTTTAGTTATAATTTTATCCAATTTCTTTTGAACTATTTGTTTTTCTATTTTTAAGAACTTATACTTTATAAATGTTAACACTTTGCATGTCATAAAGTAAGACGTTTATCTATTTTACTCCTATTCCCCCACAGAGAACTGACTTGTCTATTTACCCATTGAATGTTTTTAAATTGTTTTTCTGTTACAATTTAAAATTTTCCTTATTAAGTCATACCTCTTGTATTTTTATTTCCTACTTTATTAAAATTGATATTATTTAATTCCTTTTCTCCCATAATATTCATTTCCCTTTGGAAAAAAGAGGGAACTATTACATAGATATTATTTTGCCATGTTGCATAGATATTCTCCTGTAGTGTTCATTTTCTTACTTTCTAGAATGTTTTTAATTTCATTTAAAATTTTAAACTTTCTTAGTTACTATTCATACTTATCTTGAAAACTGGTGAGCTTGATTTTTTTCTTCCATTTTATTTTATTTTATCCTTTATTATGCATTGTTTTCTCACTTTCCTTGTTTTGTGCTCAGTTGGTGAAGTTACTATTCCTTTCATATTTCCCATATAATTTGGAAATTCTGCCAATTTTCAATCAAAACAGTCATTATTTTTATAATTAAACACTTAGGAATATATAATTTATTGAAACTAAGATACAATTTTTCCCACCAACCTGTACTTACATCCCCACAGAGAGACCAGGACCAATATGTACTTTCTGTTTCAAAAGATTTTTTGTAAAACTTTCAGGAAATATAAATGTAACCCTTTATATTACAGAAGACATATTCAAATTGTAACGATGGCATACAAACCTGCCCAAACAGTTGGAACATCAACCTCAGAAAAAGATGCCATCCATGTACTGCGAGTCTACTTGCACAGACTGGCTAACTGTAGCCCTGCACATTGCTATTCATACAAATATTTCTATAGCCACTTACATCTCACTCGTTAGCTAGATACATAGCCTGTATAGCATTTTTTATTACATTTTTCTCTTCTTCTTTACAATTTTCAGGTTTCTTTTCTGGTTCATACGTTTGTTGTTGTGATTTGTTGTTGTTCCTGTTGTTAATGAGAAACAAGGCTCTCAGAGTTCTGGTATAACCCCAGATATCTATCTTTCATTTTCACCAGCGAATGAGGTCTCAGCTGGTATAGGATTCCGTAGACAATGGCCCTTTTCACTTTCACTACCGTCCATATTGCTATTCCCCCTTTTTTGTTGTTGTTGCTACCGGTCTTCCAGTTTTAGAGATGAAAAACCTGGTGATGGCCTGACTTTTTTTTTTTTTCTTTTGGGACATTTTATTAATTCTGCTTGAAAATTGTTAGTTTTTTTAAATTTAATTTATTGTGGTGACAATGGTTAGTAGAATTACATAGGTTTCAAGCATACATTTATATAACACATCATCTATATATCACGTTGTGTGCTCACCACTCAGAGTCAGTTCTCCTTTCATCACCATGTATTTGACCCCCTTTACCTTCTTCTACCACCCTCCCCACCTTCTGATTTTTTTTTTAATCAGTTGTTAGAGTCAGAAAATTGACTACAGTTTACCTAGGTGTGTTTTTTCTTATCACTATAACCTGGTGTAAAATCAGAACTTTTTTTTGAAGGAAATTTTATTTTCTCATTTGTTTCAGTTTCCCTCGCTTGCTTTTTGTTCCCTCTTCTGGAAGTAATATTTTTATTTATTTTCTGTTCTCACTGTCATTTTCACTTCACTGTATATTTGTTCTCTGCTTTGAGGTAGTTTGGCACTTGATCTTCCAGGCCTCTAATAAATACTAACCAACTTCATTTTGAGTCATCTAATAAATTACTGTGGTGGGTTGCATTGCTGTTGACCACTATTTCTTCTTCATTCTTTGGAAGACCATAAGACATTCCTGTCCCTAGAATTCAGTTTTGACGATGTGACATGTTTGGCTGACAAATATGAATTCATGAAACCAATGCTACGTTCAAGCCTAGCCCATGTAGGGAATGGGCTCCCACCACCAGCACTCTTGCTTTTCCCTGCTGCCACGGAAAGGGCATTTTCCAGATCAGGACTGCTCCTTTTGCATGGGGTGCAAGATGAAAGACAGGTGGAATGTAGCTGCAGCGACCTTGCAGAGGTCTTCATGTAACATGAACTAGAAATTAATCTTCATAAGTCAAAGAAATTTTTGATGCTCCTTTGTTCATACCTGTGGCCCACACTCAACAGGACAGGCAGTCCTGAAGGAGGTGGAGGGTGGGGCCTGAACAAGGATAGATTGGGATCTGTGAGGGTGAGCTGGAATCCGCAAAGGTGAATTGGGACTCATATTGGTCTCTGACAACCTCTAGTAATTTACCTTTGGTGACAGTTGGAAAGGCAGGAGAAGAGAGTATCTTTCACAGTGGCGGTAAACCTGCAAGTGGTGCAGGGATCTGAGAAGCTGGCGGAAGGTGTTCCATAGTATCTGGAAGTGCTATAGCCTCAGCTGCTGTCACATTTCAACAAGGTGACCAAGGGATAAGCGACAGAGTGCCCTGGAGAGAACGTGGCTGTGCTTCATTTCTGTCTTCCAGACCTGGCACAAAATGTCTCCTGTCTGTGGTCCATGCTAATCTGGACCTATGCATGGAAGGGAATTCTAGAAACATAGTTTCTGCTCAGCTAAAAGCAGACAACAATAAGACATATGAAAACTTCTCAAGTAATGTTTGATAAATGCACAAATGAACAACTACATTAAATGCCTTTAATATTTAACTGTAGTGAATTTCAGATCTCTACATTATTAGGGCTTCTCTCTTTCCTCAGGGAATTTAACTCTTTATTTGTTGGAAAATATATTGAGTACCATTTGTTTATTTGTTAGCATCACGTCTCTCACCTTATACCTCTCGTAAAACATCATCTCAGCCCATTCAATAGAACATATATTTGTATCAGTCTCAATCCATTTATCTATGTCAAGGAAGCTGCACTGCCCTAGATTAACCAAGCATCACTTTCTTGATGTTTTGATTATTCTAAATGTCTATCTCAGCATGCAAGAGTAATCAAATAGCATTTACAGAAAGGGTTCAGGAGAGATAAAAGATAATAGAAGCTGCATCTTGTTTAATGGAGCATGCAACGTTAACTTCTGTAGATAATGAAAAAGGGGAGGCAAGGAGAGATAAGGAAAATAAAGATTAGCTGCTTTCCTTCACCCCAAACCTCGATCCTAACACATTTATAATAAGTTACCATCTATCAGGGTAAAGATAAATATTCAAAAATTAAGAGATGACTGATAGCTTTTTATTGTCATTAAATGATTTTCCAGCATTAGCTAATTTGGATATAGAAAGTTAATTCATTAAGAGTAATTACAAAAGTGATTCGCATTGAATTGTTCAGTGCCAAAATATAGCAGCACCTATGTGTCAGGAATGCTCCTATACCTGTGGCTTTCAAACTAGCATGGGAAGAATCACCAGGAGGGCTCATTAAAGCAGATTACTGGCCCCCACTTCCAGAGTTCCTGAGTCAGTGGGACTGGGGTGAGGCCAAGACTTTGCATTTCTAAGAAGTTCCAGATGATACTAATATTGCTTGTCTAAGAATTGCACTCTGAGAAACTCTGGTAGAATAAAGCCACCTAAAGAGGGTGGAGAATCTGTATATTATTTGTCAGGATCACTTAAAGGTATGTCTTGCAGGTACCTGCAATTAACTACACAATTAAAGTGCTTATTATCACAAATGGCTAAACACTAAACTACTGCTTAACACAACCTTAAGTTAAAGCATCTACTGTATGTCTTGTTATCCAGCCAATACAGAGAGTCAAGCCAAGTATTTAAAATGCTGTTTAAATAGACACAGTTACTATATCTAATCAACACAGCAGTGGGGCTTGCCAAAAACCTATAAAACTAATGGGTTTGCAAGAAAATTACATCACCTTTGAATCAATGCTGGTAACACAGGTGGCATTTATAAAAGTACTGGAATTGACATGAACACATCCCATCTCTGCAGCCTGCCAATGCGTATTCCAGCTTTGTTAAGGAAAGATCTTCTCCCTTCCAAGAATTATATTGAAATACCCTAACATAAATCATTCTAAAATAGTGCCGTAGGAAGAACCAGTGACTGCTCTAAAATATGTCAATTGCTAGGTTGGGAATATGTGGGTCTAGGTATCACAGGGATGTCCTTATCCAGCAATGGAAATGGTCTTTAAAATCTATGTTTTCTTTTCCTATTGAAAAAATAAATAAAAGCATCACCCATTTAACTCAAATATCCCATGCTCCGTCACTAAAGAGGCCACAGAAATTGCAGTGCATAATGTAATGAAAAAGCAGCTGAGATCTTTAACCTGTGACTACATGCATTCACAGTCAGAGATATGGACCTGAGGATCTGCATTACTTAGCAGACGGAATTAAAATTCTGCTAAGTGATATAAGAGGTTTGCAAGGGAGGAAAGTGGCGTGTGGTCAGATCGTCTGCCTTAATCCCCTTCCCTTTGCACTGCCCAGCTTGTTGTTAGAATCAATCCGCGAGGAATCATTTTTACCTTGAATACTGCAGATGCTCATGTGAAGCTTAGAAATAAAGCTCTCCAGGAAAATGCTTCCCTGCATAATCCTGGAGAAACAGGTGGTATGTGTTGAAAGTGCACATACACACACATGTATGCTTGCACACCACCATCATAAACAAGCTAGCCTATTTCCTAAGAAGAGATAGTGTGTGCTACAAATTTAATCAACTACAAATCTATTCAAGCATAGAAACAGCTTTTATTACACGGACTGAGCTGCACAGATGTTTCACCAACATGACTAGGTAGTGACAGAATATTTGGATCACTGGGATTTAGAAGTACCTATACTGTCCACTATGGATACTTTGTTATCTCCTTTGAGAAAAAAAAAACCAAAAAAACTAGAAAGAGGAACTCAGAAGCATGAGCTACACAATGGAAAGACTAAATAGGTAGTGGTCAGTGTGCTCTTAAGTTTTGGTATCTTACATAGCCTATTTTTGTACGAGAACTAGAAATATGAAGAGGCTATGTGAACAATACTCATATTAAAGATATTTATGTATATAAGAATTCGCCAATGAATTATTTTAAACAGGGAGGTTTAATAAAAGGATATCCATAAATATAATTAGCTACAACAATTTTTTTTAAAAAACTGTATCAACTCAGGCTTCCATAACAAAATACGGCATGTCCTCTAATAACATAATTTCATTCAATGTTGTTTGGTTATGTTGATGAGATACCATAGGAACTTAACTCTTGTTTATATCAATTAATCTCCGGTGTGATTGGTTTTGTTATCCATCATTTTGCTTAAAGTCGCAGAACCTAGCAATGATGTTAAGCAAAGACTCTGTACTATAGACTGGATGGCAGACATTCAGATAAATAACAGAAATAAACAACAGAAACTCATTTTCTCAGTTGTGGAAGCTAGAAGTCTCAGATCAAGGTCCAGCAGGGTCAGTTCCTGGTGCAGCGTCTCTTCCTGGCTTGCAGACAGCCACCTTCTGATACATCCTCAGGTGGTCTTTCCTTAGTGCATGCATATGGAGAGACATAGATAGAGCGAGCTTTCTGATATCTCTTCTTAAAAGGACTCTAATCCCATTGGATCAGGGCCCCGTGCTTAAAATCTCATTTCACTTTTTTTTACTTAATCCAAATACAGCCACACTGGGCTTTAGGGCTGCAACATACAAATTCTGGTGGACATAGACATTTAGTCCATAACAGGTAGAATTCCCATTAGCAATTAATTTATTCAGCATTTGCCTGAGGATTTGTCCTAATATAATTACTCAAAATAAAGATAAACTGGATTTCCATCATGTCATATTTTCAGCATTGCCTTTGTTTACTATGCTTCTGAGGTTGCCACTTGAAACTGAGTGAAAAACTGTGGCTTTTGAGAAAGTGTTTCTTCCTGCTTTAGATTGCATTAATTAGTTACCAGAGGGCTCAGGGAGGGGCACATTATCTCCATATTTTAGAGGAGGCAAGAGTCACAATCCTTTCATTCACACTCCCTCAGAAATTGAAAACAAAACAGAACAAAACAAAAACATAAATCTTTCACAGATTTCTCATTTAGCATCACCTGAGCTAGAAGAGAAACTATTTTTTTCTAAATTATGTACTAATATTTTTTGACAGAGAAATATAAAATAACATTTCTTGACTTTTTTCTAGATCATGTTTCTTCTAATCATGTTATCTATGAAGAAGGTAGATGGTGTCATTATACAAATAATCAAATGACTGGGACTGTTTTCTTATTTCAAACACAAAGTGAACACTCTGCAGTATATCTGTTTCCCCTCTCTGATTTTAAGTTCACCTTTTGGTCACACTCTCCTTAAGCCTGAGCATCTGAATTTCCCATTTACTCTAATAATTAACTTATCCAACCTCACAATGTAATCAGTTTCTACATGCAAACAATGATAAGCATTCTGATGTCCAATAACATTCCATTTTCTAACATGAGTTTGTCTAACTTGGCCCCCCTGTGGTCTCAGATGAATAAGACAGTCAATCCTGAAGCCCTTACCCCAGGGCCACTGCACAAACCCAGAAGGTTGTGCATTCCAATCTGAGGCACCATCCTCACGTATTTATGATGTGACTGCTGCCCTCTAGAGCAGTACTTTTGGTCAGTATTGTCGCCTTGTGAGAACATGTAAAATATGTGTGAGAGAAGACTGAGTAAAACTCTTTATTGGAAGACTAAAGAACCAATATTTGCTAAATTAATATATTCTGTTGTTTTCATTCACTGATACAATAGAGTCTTTATAATTAATATTATGCTGAATATTATGACTTTCACAATTATCTGTCCTATGGACAGTATTTCCTCATGTGTGTATGTACATATTCTCTGTCGCAATAAAAATGAGGAAAGCAATTTGAGGTACAGATGGGAAACTTTGAACATGGAACATAAAGCATATATAACATCAAGTGTATGACCAAGCTAACATTTTTATGATTGTGAGTGTGTCAACACAAAGCAAATTGAAGACGAAATGACAGAGTGATAATAGTTTTCATCAGCTATATTCACACAATTCAAGTAAAGGCACAGATGGAAAACATTCTGATTGCAAATGTTAACAGGCGATATGGAGAGGAGAAGGAACAATTAGGTTGAGCAATGAGCTATTTATGATTTCAGTTGCCTTGAATCTTGAATTTTCTTTACCACCATGTGGCTGTGGTTATTTCTTGAATGAGTTTCCGTCTGAAGTATCCTAATAGCAGGCTTTCAATTTGATGAAAAAAATGACACTATATTTTTTCTAAAAAAATAACACTAAGGTGCTGTATCCATACTGGTGAGAGAAGGCCTTTGTTATCCTTTTATCTTCTTGATGTCTTTTTCCTCCACCTTGTTTTGCACATGGCTGTGAATCTATTATCTTAGCCAAAGATGACAACAATGGTCCAGAGTGATGTGACAAAACAAAGAATTTTCAGTTTTAATACACTGGATTTTAAGGTTCTTGAGGGCATGGACCAATCAATTTATTTGTATCCCTAGTATCCAGCATACTGTCTCTCCAATAGTAGAAAAGAAATGCTTTTTTTGAATGAATGAATGAATGAATTAATTAATAACAATTACATGATTGATCAATATTGAAATAAATAGAACATTATAAAATATGCATACCAATAACATTTTTCTAAAAATAATTTTTGTTTTGTGATTCAGAAAGTAGAATATGATTTCTTGTCCTAAGTGAGTAGTGTAAATAATGATAGGTAACAATCACATTTGGATTGCTTTAGCTTTTGGTTATTTGGACTCTTGATGGTACTGTAAAATTTCTCTTCTGATTTTTTAAAAGCATTAAAAGCTTTTAAATCCTTCCCTTTCCTGTAAAATGACTTAGAATGCCTTTCTTTGTTCTTTAACATGGTCTGGGCTTTGAGGACCAGCAGTAATTAATAAAGATGGAATACACTAAGCAACTTTTTCCATAAGAGCCATTATAAATATATCACTCATGACAGCTCTTTGATTCCCACATAAACTCTTCTCTCCCCAAAAGTTATCAATCTCACATCCACCATAACAATCTACCAAACCCAGATTAATATATATTTTGTCAATTTAAGCTATATTTATAGAAAGACAAGAACTGTAGGTTAAAAAGGAAGCTAGCCTACAAGAAGGCTCTTTCAAACTGAAGAACTGTTTTAGCATCACTACCCACGTTCTGTGTAACTGGACTAACTCAACAAACAGTAACTGCACATGTTCGGCAGGTCTTTTCACTTCTGTGACCTTTATTTAAGAGTTGGAGGTTTTCTTTTAGTGTGGACTTTATAATAACTAATAAAAGACTTTAATATGGGGGAAAGAAAACTACTTTGTGGAATAAAACAATTTACAATGTATTCATTCATTCCACACATATATTTATGGAGAGCTGCCGAAATGCCAAGAAATGTGCAACTAAACATTACACTGTTAACCATGGTGTGCATACATAAAATGAGAAGTAAGTAATGTGAAGGTACAATTGCAATCTATTAAATGGGATTGCCTCCTCATCATGGTATTTATGATCTTATCTAGAAGCAACAGGGCATGGGGTTCTGATTGGGGTCTTCATTTAGATCTTCCTTTATCATTATAATTTGATGGCTCATGCTGCTTTTGTTGTCTATGAAAGACTGGCTGTGTTGTGGTGTGAAATTCTCTATACCTTGGTTGATCACGATTCTTCACTTGTATCATTTTGAGAAGTCTTCTGATTAGTGATTGTTACTGCTTAATTCTAAGCAATGCTTGCAACCATTGAGAGGTAAAAACAAATATTTTCAGTGTCCTGAAATGTTTGCAAATATATCCCATCTTCTATTCTTTGATGGGTAGAGATTTAAAAATCTCCTCAAATTAAGATGAAATACAAATAACTTCTGAGGTGAAAGCTCAGGTCATTTACGCCCCATGTTTTTTTACTTTGATCCAGTGAAAAGTTCCCTTCATTCTTTACTCTCTCCCAGTGCCATGGTCTCCCTCGGCTGCAGCAGCAGAAGTTGAAAGATATAGATCAGGCCATTTTGACACTTGATGTTTCTGCACTTGTGTCCAAGGCAAATCCTCCTTTTGAGGTGAACATCTATTGGATAGATGCTCTACATGTATTTTGAATATCTTTTTACTGCTTCTGGATGCTAAAGGGAGTGCTTTAGAACTTTTCGATTTTAATCATTTTTGCCACCCATTCATGCTATTTTTCTTAATCTTCTCTTTACTCTCTATATGGAAATAGTTCTCCTATGTATCTATTACAAACTGCCAGGGACAAGAATAGGCTAATCTTGGAAAGAGGTATTGTCTCCAGGTTGGGCGATTTATTGCTGTTGATGCCGAAAACTATGAAAATGAAGTTCTAAGTAGTATGCAAACAATATGTGGAAGGGAAAGCTAGGATGAAGCCCAACCCCAAGGCCATGTAAACACTGATACTTGGCATGATGTCATAGCAGCTAAGAATCAGGGCTGTGGACCTGCAGCTTCTGGCTTTCAGTCCCCACTCTGATTCTCTTTGTGCATCAGTTTTCTCATATGTGAAATAGAGAAAATAACAATAAGTCTCCATGTCGTTATTGAAAAAATTAAATAAGTAAATTAATGTAACGTAATAAAAATGTGCCTGACAAAAATAATAAGTCCTTAATTATTAAAGAGCTAGGTAAGAATTGGAAAAAAGGCAATCTACTGCTTACTGTTTTGTAAATGCATATAATTGAGCAAAAAGATAAAAAATACTTGAAAGCACATGGATGAGAATATATGCTCACAATCATAACAAGGTACTTTAGACACTTGGCCATATATTCACTTAAGAACTGCTATTGAGAACTTACTATGGACCAGGTGTTTTGAGGTGTTAAAAGACATGGTCCCTATCCCCTACCAAGTCACTTATAGAAAAGGGACAGATGAACACCAAGAACAATGCTATGGTAAATGCCATGGTAGAACTGAGAGAGGAAGGGACTTACAGGCAACATAGCATGAGTTCCAGATGGTAGGGTAGAGCGGCATTGAAGATTATGTCATAGTAAGTACTTGGTCTTTTAACCTTAGCAATGGTGAGCATTAGAAGAATGGTTTTCATCTCACTGTCTACACTGGGGGAAAGGAATAGAGGAAGCATAGATGAAGGCAGAAAAACCAGTTACTTTGCCATTTCAATATTCCATACTCTGAGAGAGAGCTGAGTGACCTGAACTAAAGCAGTGGAATTGGGATAGTGAACAGGCAGAAGATTGAGGGACATTAAAGTAAAATCATACATATAGAATTTTTGTCATTAATTGGATTAAAAAGATAAGGAAGAGGGAGAAATTAAGAATATATTCAAGGTGAAAACCATTAAGGTTTAAATAGAGTTAGGTAAAAAGGTACTGTCTCCAGATTTGCATCTTTTTAGACAGAAATTCACGTGTGAATTCCTGCAAAAGAAGTTTAATTGACAGTAGAACCTATTTGTCTATTACACAAGAAGAGAGGTCTGGATGAGAAATGCAGATTTTGGAGTTAGCTCATAAAAATGGCAGTTGCAGTTTACAAAGCCACATTTTCACCCAAAGAGAGTAGTTGAAATGGAAAGAAAAACAAAGGCTAATGATGGAATCCTGAGGATTACCAATATATCACATAGGAATGGGAACATGCTGAGAATTGTCAAGAACAACTAATGGAAAATCAGGACAAAATGGTGTCACTGATATCAAAGGAAGAGGGAATACAAGAAGGAGGAGATGGTCTTCAGGAACGAATTCAACAGAGAAGCTTAGTAAATTGAAGAATTGAACAAGTTCTGTGACATTAGCATCTGGAATGCCATTGACAGTTTTGGTGAAGTATCCAGGTGGGATGGGTGACAGGTGTGTGTGTGTGTGTGTGTGTGTGTGTGTGTGTGTGTGTGTGTGTGTTCATAGGGAACGTGTAAGGGTGTAGAAGTTATGGGAGCATTGGTTGTTCTCTATGGAAGCCTGGCCGAGTAAGAGCTATAGAGAGATGGGTAGCGAAGTGAGTTTTGTTGGTTTGTTTGTTTGTTTCTGCCTTTCTTCTGGCTCTTAGATTTAATAGATTTAAACATATTTGCCTGCTAAAAAGAAAGAGCTATGTGCTAACAGTGGACAAATTTTGGAGCAAATGGTGATAGGATCCAAACAGTAGAAATACAGATAAAGGAAAGGAGAGGATAAAGATTTGGGGCCAGTTTGGTGGAGATGGGTGCCAGTTTGAGGTGTTTTTGATTGATTTTCTCTATGGAAAAGGAAAGAGATTATCTATGGAAAATGATGATGAAAGAATGAACTAGAGGATTTGAAGGGAGGGTTGACTGAAATAGTTGATTCAAAGATGAAGAAATGGAACAAATGAGGAAAGCATTGCTAGTTGGCATCATAAGCCCAGATGGGTTAGCTTTGTAATGGTGGCTCCATGCTAGATTGGAATTCATATCTCACTTGTAGACTTGAAGGTCTAATGAAGAAGGTGCAATAAAACATTATTTGTAAGCTATGTGAAAGGCCTAGGATGCTTGATAAAGATTCTATAAATGGAATTACTTTGAGGGGCAGGTATCACACCATGTAACAAAGTAACATGGAATAAGTGGCTAAGAATTTGGACATTGCACTTGTGGAAGAAACCACATGGGCCCCACAGTGTAGACAGCCCTGAGTGATCTCAGAAGAGCTATGGCTGAGTGTATCCAGGCTACACCTTCCTAAGCCATTGGCACACAAGCCTTTCTTGGGAAACATTAATTGTTCCTAAGTTGAAGGGATTTCTTCCCTTTTGAAGGAGGTCTTAACCATCAGGTCTTTACACCAGTGAGATGTTTATGGGCATCACATTAGATCTATAGTGACATTCAGTTGAATAATCTCTTCAAATTTGAGAATGGAGACTTGTAAAAATATCATCATCACTTGTAGACTTGTCTCATGATATGTCTGTCTCTCAGTCAGAGAAGTCTGGAGTCCAGGTATACCAGCTTGTATGCTCAGCTTTCTGTTAGGAAATTATATTTCAAAGTCACATTTTGTCAAATTTTTTTAAACACACTTATAAAATTTATTACATTCGCCATTTTTTTTGAGCACTAGAGGAATAAAGGAGCCCTAGCTTAGCGCCCCAGTTCTACCAATTACTAATGTATATAATCTAACCAGCCACATAACCCGTCAAGCCTCAGATTTCTTCCTTGTAAAAAGAAGGTTTGACTAGATATTATAATTTTAAATTCTAACTGTCTTTATAAGATAGAAATTTTACTTTGTCATGGTCAATTTGAAGTGTAACAGCCAAGAACACCTGCTATTGGGGTAGTTTGCAGGCTGTGACCATGTATTCTAGAAGCCGAATACTGACAACCAGTTTTACAGTAGAGCAGCATAATCGTTTCTACCAGCATGTTCCATTAAAGCTTGACTTACTGCCAGGGACTTCACCTGCTGACATAGTAAAACTCCTAACTGGAAGCATTAACATTGCAGTGTCAGATGGGGGAAAAAAAATTGTTCATAAACTCCACGAATGTGCACTGCTTTATTTGGGGTCCTGGTTGCAAACTCATTATTTATGCTGTGTACAGTAGGCCATCAACATATCCCACTGGGAAATTAGTTTGCAATTTAGAATCGTTTCAAAGTACAAGTGATTCTCAAGTCATTTTCCGGGGTTAAATGAGAACTCTTATTGCTTTCCGCGGGCTCAGAGGGAATTTTTACTCCACGTGTTCCCTCCTCCCCCAGTATAGCTCCAGCTATACTGTCTTGATTTTTCTCTTAAATGCACTTTGGTGCTAAATCTCTTTTCTTCAATTTTTGAAAGCCAGGAAATGAAATGGTATTTGTTGCATTTTCTTGCTTGCTGGGACTGCTTAAGTACCTCACTTTTGATGACTGCTTTTATTCTTTGAAGATCCCTGAGAGGTTTCCAAACGGGAAACATCTACAAACGGGATTGCTTAGCTAACACAGGAGTGATTTTGGAAGATTGGATGGCATCCACGTTAGGGAACAGTGAATCAGAGTGATTACTCCACTCCCATTCCAGTCTCCTTGCTCAGGGACAGGACCACCGGACAGAGACTCACACAGAAGATGGCTGAGAGCAGAAATGAGTCTAATAACCCCAGGTAATACAAATTGGAGGCTCAACCCTACCGATGAGCCCATCAGCACAGAACAAATTATTAAGGTAAAAAGGGTTCCACTGACCTTTTCTACTTTCATACATCCCTTTGGTTGTTTGATTTTTTTCCTTTAGAGCCTCCTTAAGCATTTTAAAAAACTTAATTCACTGGTAAAATGTGGGCATGCCCCCCGCCCCATTTTACCCCAATTTAGTGCAATTGGCCTCAAGCCACCTGGTAGATAATTTATAATCTGACATTATCCTTAGGGAGTAAATATCATTATTTTAAGTGTATCATGTTACCCTTTGTCACTCCCAAAAAGTCAAAAATAATTCGTAGTATGAAGATCTTGTAAGAATTATTTTTTTCTTTTCCTCTTTTCTAAGCAAATATCCAAAATTCCAAGCCCTGATATTATTAGATATAATAAAAATCAGGTAGAAAATAAAACAAAGTTGTTAAGCAACATCAAGTGACTCTCCTGTCCCCCAACCACAAGAAGCACTACAGTTTATTTGAAACCAAGCTTTCAACATCTCTCTAATGCATTAGGAGAGTGCTTCCATAGGCACAGACCAGAAAGTATACAAACCAAGGAGATTAAGTGTTTAGTTTCAAAATACAGGAATCACTAGCTTAAACATAGAAACTGCACACAAAGAGTGCAAAGAAACAATGAAAGCAAGAGATCAACAGAGTAAATACCAGCTAGAAATACTAACAGTCTTAAAGGTCAGAAATCCTTAGTTAAACAAAAAGACCCATCCATCAAAAGTAATCAATTGCAAGATAACCCGAGACTCCTACTCTATGAATTCCCTTTAAAAGCAGAAGTTGTTCAGCTAAAAGCTATTAGCTATGTGCTCTAGAGGTAACTAAAGAGAGCAGGTAACAAACGGACTGAAACTCGAAGGAAAAGAAACTTAAAAATAAGTGCATTGGGAACTGCTTAATATTGAACTAGTATGGCATAGGGGAAAGTCTTTTGTTTTGTGGATATCCGTCGCTATGTGTCAGTGTGTGCAAGTTCTTTGGAACTTCATGGAAGGAAAGCAAAACTGTTCACTATATTCAGTATTCTGAGTTAGTCTTTTTGGTTGAAATTGGCTTAAAATGTTTTCCTTGATTACCGATAATTTGAGGTTTTTTCCCCCCACTATTTGAATGTGACAGTGCTTCAAAAACAATTCCCTTATCCTTCAAGCTTTGAAAAAAAGCAGATTTGGGTATGGTTTATAGTGCTTTTGGTGGTGGTGTTGTTGTTTTTTTTCTCATGTTGTATGTACATTATAGTTTTTTAGCATCTACATTCAACTCATCTTGGCTTTGCCTGGTAAAATATAATAATAAGTTAGACATGTAAGTTAGGCATACGGAAACATAACATCTTTGAATCTTTAGGAACATGCATGTGTTCCCAACACCATTTATGGAAGAGACTGTCTTTATTCCATTGTATATTCTTGACTCCTTTTGTCATAGATTAATTGACCATTTAGGCATGGGTTTATTTCTGGACTCTCTACTCTGTTCCGTTGATCTATGTGTCTGTTTTTATGCCAGTAGCTTGCTCTCTTGATTATTGTGGCCATGTAGTATAGTTTCATATCATGTAGCATGATACCTCCAACTTTCTTCTTTCTCAAGATGACTTTGGCTATTTGTGGCCTTCTGTGGTTCTATATTAATTATTATAGTTCTGTAAAAAATGTATTAGCATTTTGACAGGGATTGCATTGAATCTATAGATTGCTTTGGATAATATGGAATATATATATAAAATATATATGTGTGTGTGTATATATATATATATATATATATATATATATACATATATATATATATATCCAAAATATGTAAAGAATTCATACAACTTAACACCAAATAAAAAATAAAAAAATCTGATTAAAAAATGGACAGAGGACCTGAGTAGAAATTTCTCCAAAGAGGACATAGGAATGGCCAGTAAACATATCAAAAGATGCTCAACATCACTAATCATCAGAGAAATGCAAATTAAAACCACAATGAGATATCACCTCACACCTGTCAGAATGGCTGTCATCAATAAATCAACAAACAAGTGTTGGCGAGCATATAGAGAAAAGGGAACCCTTGTGCACTGTTGTCAGGATTGCAAATTGGTGCCGCCACTATAGAAAACAGTATAGAGGTTCCTCAAAACATTAAAAATAGAACTACCATATAACCAGGCAATTCCACTTCTATTTTTTTGAACAATTCCAAAACACTAATTCAAAGAGATATATGTACCCCTACGTTCACTGTAGCATTATTTACAATAGCCAAGATATGGAAGCAACCTAAGTGTCCATCAATAGATGGCTGAATGAATATATGGTACATACACACAATGGAATATTACTCAGCCATAAAAAAAGAGTGAAATCTTACCATTTGTGACAACATGGATGGACCTGGAGGATATTATGCTAAGTGAAATAAGTCATACAGAGAAAGACAAATACCATATGATTTCACTTATATGTGAAATCTAAAAACAAACAAATAGGGAAAACAGAAACAGACTCATAGATACAGAGAACAAAGTGATAGTTGCCAAATGGGAGAGGATTTGGGGGGCTAGGGGAAGGGATTAAGAAGTACAATTGGCAGTTACAAAATAGTCACAGGGATGTAAAGTATAGCACAAGGAATATTGTCAATAATATTGTAATAACTATGTATGGTGCCAGGTGGGTACTAGACTTATCGAGGAAATCACTTTGTAAGTTATATAGATGTCTAAGCTTTATGCTATATACTTGAAACTAATATAATATTGAATGTCAACTGTAATTGAAAATTTAAAAAGAAAAATATAGAACATGCAAATCAATGGCATTTATAAAGACATTTCTCATGTCTCCCACAATTCTTTTTCCTAGACTTCCATATTGTAATTTTTACTTTTAGATAGCATACTAATTATTTATCATTAAAGCCTAAATCTTCTATAGGTATAGAAATAAGCTTAACCCATTAAATCTTCCCAACTCTCAAGGACATTATCTTATTATTAAGACAACTTCAGAGATTAATGCAATTTTAATGTTTCATGAGATAATTTTATTAATATTTTAATTATTAATTTCATTAATTTTATTGGTTTCCTACAATGTGGCAAAAAAAACAGTAGGATATACTCTTGTGACTTTTCTGTTTTCATATACATTATTTGAGCAAGAAAAGAAATACTCCTCTAGAAGTCAGATTCCATTTCTAGCTTCTCAAAATTCTAACCTACTTTGGCTGTGTGATAGAACCTTCCTTGGAAGGTGTATCATAAATTGTAAAAAATGGAGAGAAACATTTCTTTCTGTCCTCTTACCCCAAAATGCTGACTTGCTCAAAAGCCTTATGGCTCAACTTTGTGCCAGAGGATGTCTCCTCTACTTAACTAGGATCTGAACATTTGTATAACCAAATCTTTGAAAATAATTCCACACAGGCAAAGGACATTGTTTTTTCTAGATCACTAAAAGCTGGTGTGATACTATGCTTACAGGTGAACTTTAACAAAATGCAAACATATTATCAAAATCAAGAAAAAAACCAATGACTGCAAGGGAGCAAGAAGGTTCCAGGTTAGAACTATTCTCATTTCAGTGAGTTGGACAAAGGACTGAAGATGCTGGTGAAAGTCACAAATCTTCTTCTTCACATGAATACCTGACAAAATCTAATCCTGTACTTATAGTTATCCCGCGGTATCTGCAGGCAATTGGTTCCAGAAACCCCCGTGGATACCAAAATACATGGATCCTTAAATTCCCTAAGTAAAATGGTGTAGAACAATGCATACAGTCTATCCTTCACATTGAGGAATTCCCAACCATGTATCGAAAACACTGTTTCAGATCGGTCATTGGTTGAATCCACTGGTTTGAAACCCGAGGGTACAAGAGCTGACTGGATAGTTATTGGGGAGAAAATCTACAGAGTTCAAACTCGTGTTGTTCAAGGGTCAACTGTACAAGCTCAGGGCTGGCCTTTTTATGTTCATTAGCATTATTATACCATCCTGCTAGCTACACAAACATTTTGTGTGTAATTTCTGGGTATTATTTATTTTCTCATTAGATGTAATCACACATTTTAAAAGTTTGCTTAATTGTCCTGAAATCCGTCACCAATGGGAAAGGAAGAGAACAGGACACATCCTCTGTATAAAACACAAATTTCCGTCAGTTGCACCATCTTGCTCTCGTCAGTCCTGTGGTCAGACCTCTGGAGCACAGTTATTGTACACAGACTGCCTGATTATGAAAATTTCAATAATCAAAGTAATTTTTTTAAAAGCCAACATAATCAGCCTGAAATCCTGCTGTTCTAGACACATAAACACATGGCCTTGGGTCTGGAAGGAACGATGAGGCTGTAACATCTTTAATGGCAAATTGTTGAAGCAAAGAGCAGAAAGAGCACAGAGCGGCCCTTTCTTCATCGAGTGTTCACAAGTTTGTCCATGTCAGCAGCTCAGTCTTACGACAGTCACAACAGAGCTGTTCTTGTTGCCTCCAAGGCTTGCTACTCTGCCATGTAGAGATCAACATTTTTGTGAAATTTTTAAGGTTTTATTTCTGGAACCAGAGAGCAGAGGTTAGATGTAAGTGTGTTTCCACACTGATTAGTTTGGCTTTCTTTCTTTTTGTACATTTCTTAGAAACACAGTGGCTCTCCCTGTACAGATTTTTAAAGATCTTCTGTCTGAGTGCCCTTGGAAAATGAAAAATGAAAAAAAAAAAAGTCTCTGTGGCACATGGCCAGATTTGGCTTAACAAAGTTGCTAATTTTGGACTCACTTCTCCCCATTAGGGCAGTGTGAGAATTACGCACACAAGGCTGGGGCCTTTCTCTGCTTAGAAAACATCTGCATTCAATTAGAAATAAGCCTGAGTTGTCGTGTTAATTCTGCAGAACCAAACAAAGTCATTTTTGTTTAAACTCTTTCAGTACTGTGAGAATGAGAGGTTACAGAAGAAGAAGAAAAAAAAGCCATAGAACAAAACTGCTGTGTGGCCCTGGAACAGAGCTGAAGAGGCAAGTAAGAAGTTACTTTTCCTTGAGAATACAGACTTGGAATTTTTTCCCACAATTCTCTTCTCTACTGTTTCTCTCTTGGGGGCATAGGGGTGAGGAGCAAGCCTACTCTTTTCTCTAAAAATGCAACTTTTGAAGCAATGGAACATTCTCCAGATTCCCCCAGAATGAATTAGTCCCAAATAGTTGATGTTTGTCAAATGAGTAGTAGTATTTTTTTTTAATTTTGTAGAAAGCCAAATAAGTCAAAACTGTATTTATAGCCCATTGTGTGTATTTCAAATTACTTTCACAATTACTAAATGTGATTGGTGTTCTGACCTCAAATATACTAAAAACAATTATTTCTTTTGAAACACACATCTTGCCACAAGCATCTGTATCCGTGTCCATCTTTTGTTAACATTAGTAGCACTGATTCTACTGGACTTTGAGTTTATCTCTCTGTAAGAATCTGTGGCTAACCCTGGATATAATTTCCACACAAGTACATTAGAACTAAGAGCCTTTAAAGCTGGTGGCTCCTATATAGAAATGGGATTTCAGCTATTTCTTTGAGCTGGTGTATTATTTCTTTTTCAGGTCCTACTGTATCTCAGATAAGACAGATGAAGACCTTACTTTTTTTTTAGATTTTTTTTTATTAGAGAATTGGGGGAGGAAACAGCATTGGGGAATCAGGGAAGGGGAACAGACAAGTTGCTGTCCTTTGGTTCTTCAGTCTAGTTGTAGAGGACTTTGCTTCACTGGCTGTGTTGGTGTTGTGATCATTGCCCTCTTCCCAGCTGAGGCAGATCGATCGCCGGCCATTGGAGGGCCGCTCACGCAGGCTCGCAGCCACTCACACTGGCTGCCAGCCACTCACGGTAGCTCACAACAGCCCACGGCAGCCCCACTGCAGACTACGTCATTGCTGATGACTCCCGGCAGCCTAGCTCCAGGTCTAGCTGTTCTTCACCAACTTAGCTTTAGAGGGCACAGCGTCACTGGCCCATGTGGGATCTGAACCGGTGGCCCTGCTGCTCAGAGCTCACGCTCCCAAGCCAATACTTAACCAACGAGCCACTCAGCCAGCCCCAATACCTTACTTTTGTTTAATTGAGAGTTGAGAGATGAATCAGCCCTTAAGGTTAAGTAATAAATAGCTACACTGCAGGTTTTTTTTCATGCAGATAAAAATGTTTATGTCTGTGCTTTTTAACCCAATCAAAACACGGGCTGTGGGGAACTGTTTGTGGACATGAGCTTTATGGGTATGCTAAATATTTATTCTTTTATATGAATTGAACCAAAGAGCTGGGCCCTGGACCAAAATGTTTGACACCCTTTTTATTGGTTTTCACTAACTTGTCCAGTAACTTTATGCCAGTTGTCTGTATTGAGAAGCACTATAAGAAACAGTCCAATAAAATGTGCTATTATGCTTAGCATAGGAATATTTATGTTACATTATCCAATACCAGTTTATAAGAAGCCATGAGAGAAATTTCTCAGATTTTTCATTTCAGGTATGTTTTTCTGAATTATAGTTTTGTTTTGTTTTCCTTTTTAAGTCTTAGGATCACTATGGTTCTTAAAATCAATAGTAGTTCCCTTCTTGCTTTAACTGCTAAAAACTTTGAGGCCAAATTTGTGACCTACCTTTAGTAACTGCAGTACATCTAGTACATGTATTTATATTTTTATCATGAGGTTTATTAGAATGCAACTCTTATATTCCCTTTACTGTGCCACTCTGAAAACTATTTGTTTTATCTCTTTTTATGTTTATATTTTTAAGCTCTGATAATTCCTTTGGGAAATAAGTCAGGGTGTTTATAAGTAAATAAATAAGTAAATCTAAGTTAAGCCCTGCTATTGAAGTGTAAGTCTGTTTAACCTAAGCTTTCCACATGAGTGCTTGCTATGTAATAATTTTTCAAAAATATTCAATTTTTTATTACTTTTGTATCATGCAGCTTTTTATTTTATATTCTAAATTTACAAGAGTGAATAAGATGAAAAGGATGATTTTGAATATGTGTAAATAAGCTCATGGAGAGCATCTAAAATGACTACATAATTGGCAAAGAGGACATAAAAGATTGTAAAATAAATTGAGGTTATTTGACTTTAAAGGGGAAAATGATTCTAATAAAAATTAAATGATAATGACAACCATCTTGAGAACTGTGTCATACCTCTTTAGAAAACAATGACTAAGTAAAAGTAAGAGGAATTAAGTTTTAAAATCTGAAATGAACATTGGAAAAATGGCACTGTATGCTTACATAATATTTTACTCGAGAAATTTATGCTGGAATTTACCCATTGCCTTCTGTGTTAGCTCTCTGAAAGCAATCACACAATCCAAACCAATTGAAATGATGCCTTTCCCCTTTAATTATAAATTTAAAAAAATACCAATTTGAAAATGCAAATGTTTTAAAGCCAAACTAAAACGATTGAGAATTTAATCAACCTCGATTTAACTTTTTCTCAAGCTAGCTTTGATAATTGAAAGGCAGTAGTATGTTTTGCTAGTATTATCACCAGAAGTATGAATAAAGCGCAAAGGAAGCACAGGAAAGTTAGCGTCAAAATGGTTCCACTTGTAATCAGATGTGACAAAATAGGCTTGTCTCTTGACTACTGGTTCAAACTGTTTTATCTTTGGTTTTCAAGAAGATGAAGATAGAGATATAAGCCTTATGCTAAATAGAAAAAAAAGAAAGAAACAATTGGAAAGGTTAACATAAAGCTCAATGTTTCTGTGTCTGCTCTATTGTTTATACAGTGTCTTTAGATTTTAGAGTTGAGAGATATCTTCATATTATACAAAAAGCAAACAAGGGCAGAGATGTAGGTAAAACTCAGGTCCACAATGTCATTTCCTCTAATCCTTTTTCTAGGCATATTTTCATTCAGTGGAACAAGATGGAAGCCCAAGTAACAGCTGGCCAAAGCCTACATAGATTAGGGGAAATGTCGGGACAGAGAGCGCCCACTGTTTTGTCAGATCACAAAAGACTATTCTATTTTTCACTAACAATTCCCTCTGTACTGTCATTCAATATTTCATTAAATATTGAGATGAAAAGTTAAAGCAGAATATAACTCATTTAACTCCTTCCAAAACCCAGAAGTGCTGGTCCTATGCCACCCCAACTCCATTTCCATGTGATATAAAAGAGTTTTTGATAAAGAAATAATTGGTGTATAAGAGCAGAGTCAGTGGTAGTTATTTTAATAGGCACCTTAATTCAGGTAGCTATTTTAGTAGACAATTATTTAAACTCTGATTTTCCTGAAGACTGAAATACCCACAATAAACTGTCATGTAAATGACTTATCCCACTTTATCTCAATCAACAATTTGGGAACTACTAACTGCTAATTGTATATGGCCCTTTATTATTTTTGAAGAAATGCTTATATTTTATCATGAATTTATATTAACACAAAAGATTTTCCACTTAAGGAGAAGGGTAAGAACGGTGGGGGCGAGGGGGAATATTGAGAGCCAAAAGGACATCAAATCTTTCATGTTTTTCTATGTGGATTTTTTTGTCATGAGTTGTTTTAGGTTTGTCATTATTTCCCACATGAGTACTACCTGGGTAAATTATGGCTTACATCGCCCTCCACTTGAAATGAAAAGCAGATTGCTTTGCAGACTTGAATTATCCTCCAATATTGCATGATATACAATCCATCTTGTTGGGAAACTATTGTTATATATTTCATAGTTATGATTTCCAAGGTATCAAACTCCTCATTATCTTCCCGTGCTAGCCAGCTATAAATGCCAAAACACTCTAGCTTCCAGTATGTGTTTTTTGAAACTTATAGTCTTGTGGTCTGTGTATGTTTAACATTTTATGGTGCTGCATAATATAGAAATGTCATAATACTTTATCAAGAGCTTCAGTTATGCTATTGATAGTATAGGTTTCATTTAATTTCTAGGTATGGCAGACATCCTTTGCTATTTCCTGTATAATATATATATATATATATATATATATATATATATATATAAAACACCAAATGCAGTGCTTAAAATGAATATTTAAAAATCAATCAGGCTTGAAATTTAATTTTCTCTAATTGGCTTGCTATATTCTAACAAAATTGAATTACATAAAAATTTCACGTACCCTATATAATTTCATATTTTCTCCAATCATAAAAATAGATTTTTTTTCACTTCCTTCGACATAATCTTTGAATTTATTAAGTTAATGTAACCCTCTCCTACACAGGTTGAAAAAAACTGTATCCTCATGCCAGGGTAGTAATCACATGTGCAATATAATTTCACGTCTGCTACTTTATTGATGCTTTACTTCTACTGTGAATCTCCAAGGCAATTCATAGCACTTGAAGAAGACTTTGGTCTAGATCACAAGAGCTGGTTATTTTTTGTATATACATTTCTGGAATGAACTGAGCTAGAAGAAGATAGCTACAGACCATCTCTTCTGTTCTCCTAAAATCTTCTGGAAAGAATGATCCCACAGCGATTCACTCTCTAACAGAAAGCAGCGATCAGTGTGACTCACACCACAGTGAATATTAGCAGTGTGTCTGGGAAAAAACAAGTAGGTCTTAATGGAAAATATCAAAGCAACAACAGGGCCAGCCAAGTGGCTCAGTTGGTTAAGAGCTCGCCCAAGAGTTTGAGCTCTGAGCAACAGGGTCCCCGGTTTGATTCACGGCCTGAGCTGAGCTGCCGCTGAGTTGCCAATCGGTGGCAGGATGGCTCAGCTAAAAAAAAAAGAAAAAAAAAAAGCAACAACAGAAGCTGGCTTATATGTAGACAACAATAGGGAAATATATATTTTACATATAGTCCACTTGTCTGACTGAAAAATATATTATATATACATGTAAAATTAGCCATATAGAAACTGCAGAGGAGTATGTAGCACATATTTGTTTCTGATTAGCTAACATTATTAATTTAGTATACTTATTTGGCTGTGTTTCCATACCCAGTTGAGTTTATTAAATTTTGTGTTAAAGAAAAAAAAATCGTAATTACAAAACCAATTTTATTGTTGCTATTTTACCATAATACCAAATAATTACTTTGCTGCCATTTTCCCTCTTTTTATTTTCCTCTAATGGTCATATTACCATAGACTTATATCCAGAAATAACAAGGTAATGAAAATTCAAACATCTTGATTCTAACCCATTATCAAATATCGCAAACTAAAATTAGTGTATCCATGGCAAGTGAGAAACAAACCTACCTGACAACCCCAAATGCAGTGAACTTTTAGAATACGCCTTCTTAATGTGAAAATAAATTCAAAAGTATAATGACTCAAGGATCTTTTTTTTAAATCCTGATTATGTATACATATACATATGTGTATTAGGGATGAACCAGAACAGGGCTCAAAACTCTTCCAACCAAATTTTCTATCATTGTCTGATATGGTCCAGCCAACTAATTGGGTGTCACAGGGAAGTATGGGTCCCAATTTTTTCTAAGAATGAAAACTTCTGTTATGAGCCAGACCAACTAAAGAAAATGAGTTTATGATGCTAAAACTATAGCCTCAAGGAACGCTGATTCTGCAAGCCTCCAGCATGACTCGATAAAACACTTGGAGAAACAAAATGCATATACCTTCCTCAAAAAGATTTTGTCTTGACCAGCAGCACCGGCATCCTTAGTGCCCATGCTTCTCATTTAATTAACTGAAATTCTTACTTCAGTATAAGGACCATTGTTTTCATCGAAATTCTAGATGAAATGGAAAGCGTATGAAAAGTATTATTTTCTCCCCGCTGACCTCATGTAGCTGTTTGTGGACTAAGTGGGAATGTCTCAGTTTTACCTGTATATCTGATTCATATTTGGATTAATCCTACTGTTGTGATTTATGATACTCTCAGTTTCATATTTATTGCTAGCTCAAACTAACAAGCTCTCCCTGGACCAGTGCCAGGACACAAGGTCAACACTTAGTTAATCATGCCATTGTTTTTCTATACATGTTGCCCTCTGAATTATCTACAATGATAATTGATGAGAACCACAACTTGGATGATGTCATTTTTATAAAAGGAGCAAATTCAAATTTTCAAAGAAAACTTGTTTTGGGTTTGTACAAGACTCCTTTTGAACATCTTAAATCATTTTATTAAGTAGATTTCACATTCATCAAAATATATATATTTAGAATTAGCATTAATCACCATTAAAGTCTCTTTTGAATCTTCATTTGTAAAGCCACAGAGCTTCAAGTTTTCATATGTGAACAAAAACTAGATCACACCATACTATAGGAAAAGATGGAAGTATATGGACAATTTCATTTTTGACATATTATTTCATACTACATAAATCCATTCTTTATTTTCTACATTTTATTGAGAGTAGCAGTTTTTGTAAGCCACTTTAAAATGTTCAAGATAACAGTATTAAAGCATAAGACATAAGATGCATTACTGACTTTTCAGTGCAGACTCTAATTTCTACTAAATATTTTCATAGATAACATGTGTAGTGTTGTTGGTTTTTTTCCCTTAAAATAATATGTTATAGTTTGTACTATTTTTACTATCCACAAAGGACTATATTCAGCAGATATTAATAGGAGAAAGTCACGTTTGGATTCATCTTTTCCATGGAATTCAGATCATAAGAAATGCTGTAGATATAGAAAATAAGTTAAATCTAATGTCAAAATATTAAACCAGGAAACACAAGGTTTTGTATCTATTTCTGATTTTGTGCATCTTGAACCTTGGCAGAGTTGCTTTTCTTATTTGTTTTATGTTTCTTAGAGTAAATGTAACCTCTGGTACTGACAACCACAAATTTATTACATCATGAAGATTTAGCCACTGGCTGCCAGGAACAATCAGACCCACAAATATTGTGTGTGTGTGTGTGTGGTTTTTTTTTTACTACATTTATATTGGTTACATGGCATATAATTAAAAGAAAAAACAACAAATCCATATTCTATTGGCTTAAGGGTCTTCAGGAGTGCATTGAGCAAATAATTTTTAAATCAAAGAAAGAAATTCGTTTGGCTAGAAGATTGAGTAAGAGGAAGATATGGGAGAAATTGAAAAGTGCAAATAGAGAAGTAGATCTATCCAGGTAGAACTACACAATTCTGTTAGTAATGCTGGCATTACTATTTGCCCTCATTTTTTTCTCTTTCTGCATTGTGTTCATGTTACCATTCACTACTGCTTATCTTTTTTTAATGGCTAAAGGTAGTAACTATTAGCAATGGGCATACCAGTAATCACAGGCAAATTTTGATTGCTAGTATCAATAGCTACTTTCCCCTATTTGACAATGTAGTATCTGCACAACAAAAATGAAAATAACTCTAAGAGTTTGGTGACTAAAATTATTATATGTGAATGACTCTTTGCACTATCCATTGCCATTTCTATATTCTGTTTTATATTATAAAACCATTTAATTGATGCTCGTAATATATAGCCACATATAAATAGCATGTAATGTCCATTCTCTTTCCACTTTCTATTAAGTTCTAGGTTAGGCTCTCGTACTCACTGAGAATTGGGGAAACACATCTCCAGTCTTCCACCCTGTTCCTTAGTCCTACAGTTATTCTGCAAGTCTTAGTATGTGTGTTGCCAAAGCGAGCACATTATTCTGCAAATTTTAATTTATCATTTGGGTCATCCAGTCAAGACTTCACATTTCACATCTGAGATTTCATGTCTGAGAGGTATTACCTTGGGACTTAAGAGTGGCTCTTTTAATTCTATTTATTATTTGAGATTTGGAGGCCTCAGTTGTTTCCTAATCAGTAAAGAGAACAAGTTGGGTTAAGTGATTGCTCAAGTCCGGCCAATTTAAAAATGTACTGATAACTTTCTTTGCCAATACTTTTCTTCATCCTTTTATCTCCATTTTGAAACATAACCCTAGCACTGGTATCCATCCCTACCAATATTAAAAATGTAGCATCTTCCTTTCTTATTGTGCACCACCAATTTTCACTAATTTGGTTGCATTTACTTCCAAATACAGCGAGTACACATATCTATGCCTAAAATGATTATGATTCACTCTCTCTTACTATGTTCAAATGAAGGGGCACAATCCCCATTTTGTGTCCCTCTGAGGAATACACTAATATGTTTTGACTAACTGACTGACTTACTCTTCATCCACCAGCACCCACTCGTTAAAGGGGTCAAACTTTAAGAGTCAGAGGCTAGTCTGCATAGCTTCTAACTTGCAAGGCTGCTCTAGCCTCTCACATCTAAATGTCATTGCTCAATCCAACTTCAAGAAGGCAGCTAGAGTAACAGTTTTTTTCCTCCCAAGGCTTGGTAAATTCAGCCAATGGCAAATATTCAAATTATCCCTTGGGTTTTGTTATGAGATTCAAGAATGTTTAGCAAACATGGCTCAAAGATTCCTCTTTCATGAGTCTTGTCCAACACTGTAGGAATTCCCAAGCTTTACCTCTCTGGGCCATGGCATATCACTTGAGCAATAATACTAACATACTGTGTTAGACCCTGTAAACTAACATAAACAGAAATAATGTTTTCCTCCTTTATTGAAGAATCATTTTAAACGCAAGTTATCAGTTCTTATACTTCTTCTAAAGCATAGACAAGCCAGCACAGAACTGGACATAAGGATGGCTTAACCACCCATAAGGCCTAAGGCCAGACTCTTCAGAATAAATTAGTGAGCAGAACATCGCAGCTTCTGAGACTTTCTAGTCTTCACCACCAGAAATCTTGTCACCAGTCATTGATTGGCATGCTTCTTTCTGCCAGCTTCCTAAGTTTCCATTAGCAATTAGCTTGTATCAGTGGCTCCAAAGCCTGTTTATTTGACAATCCCACAGCAATTTTCAAGTCCCCAGGGATCCAGTTTCACTAGTAGAACTAGAAACTTTGAATTAATCTAAGCTTGGCTGCCATTAAGCTTCTCTACACTTTCAAAGGTCAGTGTAACTCCTTAAGAAACAGGGGCTCCTTAAGAGGTTGGGTTAAACACTCCCAGGCAGCAAATACAAAAGGTTGTTTATTTGCTTTTGTTTGTTTGGTTTTAAGATTTCTTCTATCTGGTGAACATATATACAAATTCATAGGACCTGTTTAGTCTCTGAAACATATAGTCCCAAATAGCACATTCTCCCTTGTGCAGCAATTTTGACCTTTCTGTAAACTATATTATAGCTTGTTTTTTCTTCTTATTTTTTTTTAGTATGTGCTTGTTGGGAAAAACTTGTGTGTGTGTATGTGTGTGTATGTGCTTAATTTTTCTTTCTGTCTTTTGAGAACTATCATGGCTCAAGAAGTTTCTCAATACCACCCACTTATTTTTCTTTACAGTATTTTCCAAAAATACAAAAGTTTGAGAAACATAAACCCTTGGCTTAAGTCTACTGTAATAATTTGAACTGGAGGTAAACCTGAGAACTTCATTTTGAGTTCACCATTCCAGAGGTTAGGCCTCATTATCTATCCAAATACAACTGGAAGTTCATGGTTGCTGAATGGGCTTGCTTTCAAGGGCATACAGTCTGGCAAACAAAAATTAAAACTAAATGCATCCAATTTTTACATTGAATCTCAAGGAAATACTGAAGGATGAACGAAGTACAATATAACGTGTGCCCTAATCCAGTCAGGAGAAATGATCTCAAGGAGGCAGTCTGTTCAAAGTGAGGGCAAGAGAAGTCTAGAGAAGAAGAATAGTGTCTATGAAAGCCGTGAAATGGGAGGACTTTGGTGTATTAAAGGAATGAAGAAAACAAAGCAGCAGGAGTCATGTGGAAACATACATATTGCAAACAATGCACTTATTGGTGAAATATTAGAAACACTTGCCTTTGCTTTAAAGGCAAGATCAAAATTTCAAGGAAGCCCTGGTCAAAGCACTATGATAAGAAAGTTATAGATCTTAGAATTATAAAGGAAAGTGATATTTTCAAACTTGTTTTGGCATTCAGATATGTCTTTCAAATGTTTTTGTTTGTTTACTTTTACTACTATGGTTTTTGTGGCAGAAGAGAGTTTGATTTTTGTGTTTGTTATTTTTCTACTTTTGTTTGAGGGTTTTTTTGTTGCTATTGTTTTTTTTCCTGATTTCTTATGGAGAGACCTCAAAGCATAAATTTAGAATTCTATTTTGACCAAAAATGTACTCAAACTTTTAAAATCTTTATGATTTTATTCCTCCAGCTTGCTTTGAGCTTGCTGTCTGTTTTTCCAAATCCTTGAATTAGGTGCATATCATTTTTATGTTGTTTAGTTTATTTACTTCCATGATATCTTCTTAAATAATGAATGGATTTATGGTAATCGGTTACTTTTCTGTACACAGTTGACTCTGCAGAAATATTCACTTTTGTGACAGAGTCCACTTTTGTAAAATGAGAAAAAAATCTACATAGAGGTTTATTACCAAATGAGGCATATTGTAACAATTCAATGAATTAACCTTAATTACTTAAGATGTACTCTTTAAGTAATGATATGTGGTGGTCTCTACTTTGGTTTTTCCTAAATTATTAAAAATGGTGTCTATTTCCTATTTTCCACAGTAATTATATAATAGCAGTGGTGATTTAATTTACAAGTAATTAACATTTTAAGAGTAACCTTTGTTAATTTCTAAATGTTTTGTATTGTGATCAGAAATCACACATGTAAAATACCTGCTATGAAAAAAAATTATTGAAGTTATAGCAGCATTTAGTCAATATTTTAAATGTTCAAACGTTACTTGAGCAGGACACATATAATCTAGTTTTAGGCTATAAATCTTAAGATGTTTGTAATAACTCAGCAATGTAAATTATGTTTTTAACCTTTAATATCCCTTTGTTTCTACATTGCTATTGTTTTCACTCAGTAGGGTTGAGCTTTTCAAAATAAAATTCATGGTAAATTATTTACTACACACAATTTATTGAGTATAGTTATGGTAGAGTATACTTCACGAATATGAAATTTACCCTATTGTTCTATTTATGAATTTTGTCCTGAGTCATTTAATTTCTTCTCTTTCAAAAAGTAATGATGTAACTTCTGCTCTCTTTAGGGGATGGTTATGACTGATAGTTCTTTGGTTATGTTTTATTCTAATTCTATTTTGTTATTTGAACTGATTGTGTACAAACTTAACTAGAAGGGGGTCTGATTTCCACAGTTACCACATTACATATTAATTAAAATGTTCAAATTTGATAAAAAATTACAAGACAGAGAAAGAAACAGGAAATTATGGATCTTACTTAAGAAAAAGGAGTAGTCAATAGCAACTGTACCAAAGAGGCTCATGCATACTACACAAAGATTTTAAATAAACTATTTTAAGTAAATTCAAAGAACTTAAAAAAAATCTAAAGATTTAAAGTATGTAAACAATATCTCCCCAAATAAAGAATATTAATAAGAAGAATAAATTTTAAAAAGAGACAAATAGTAATTCTGAAATAAAAAGAAATGCTACAGGGGCTCACCAGCAGATTTGAACTGGAAGAGTAAATAACCAACAAAACTAAAGACAGATAAATTGAGATTATACACTCCCAGGCACAAAAAGAAAAAAATAATTTTAAAAAATGGTTAGAACTTAAGAGAGCACTTAGACACTATCAACGATACCATATGCATAATTAGAGTCTCAGAAGGAGAGAAAAGAGATGGGAGAATATTTGATGAAATAAAGTCCCAAAGATCCAAAATGATGAAAGCATTTGTCTGAACATCCAAGAAGTTAAATGAATTCCAAGCAAGATAAACTCAAAGAGTTTATCAAAAGACATATTTTGAAAATAGAAAAAGATGAATCATCATATACAATGGATATTCAATAAGATTAAGTCATGACTTCGCATCAAGAACCATGGAGGCCAAATGCAGTGGAATGATATGTTCAAAGAACTGATAGGAACCACAATTAAAATTCTATATCCAGCAAAAATACCCTTCAAAAATGAAGAAGGAATTAAGACTTTAGCTGATAAACAAAGACTGAGAAAATGTGTCACTATAAGAAAGTCTCTGGTGCTGAAACAGCTATGTATGATGTCAGAGGGGTAATAGATTGAGGGGAAGGGGGGTGAAGAGGTTGTAACTTTGTGAGGGGTGTAAATGTCTAACGATTACATAGCTTTGTACACCTGAAACTAATAAGATAGAAAGAAAGAAAGGCACACAGGAAATACTAAAGGAAGTACATCAGGCTTAAATGAAGGACACTTCAGAATAACTTGAATTCACACAAAAAATAAAGAGCATTGGTAAAGGTAACTGCATAGGTATATATAAATGGCAATATAAATGCATTTTATTTGTATTTTTTTCCTTTTTGATTTAAAACACACTTACATAATGATTACAAAATTGTGTTGACAGGCTTATAATGTATAAAGACATAATTATGTATGATAATAATACCTTAAAGGAGTGAGAAGGAAATGGTTATATTGTTGCAAAGTTTTTATGTATTATTGAAATTAAATAAGTATTAATCTGAGCTAGATTGTTTTAAATTAAGATGTTAATTGCAATTCCCAGGGCAACCACTAGAAAGTAACTTTAAAATATAGTAAAAGAAACAATAAGAGGATTAAAATGACAAACTAGAATACACTTAACACAGAGAAAGCAGTAATGGAGGAATAGAGGAACAAAAGATACAGATATATAGAGGCCTAATGGAAAACGGCAGCTATAAATCCTAACTTATCAGTAATTACTTTAAATGTAAATAGACAAAAACTAAAATCAAAAGTCATAGATTGGAAGAATAGATTTTTAAAAGATGATCAAACTGTATGCTCTCTACAAGATACACTTTAAATTCAAACACACAATTAGGTTGATTCAATGTAAAACGATATAAGAAGGTATGAAGTGCAAAAAATACTCAAAATAGAATTGAAGTGATTATACTAATATCAGAAAAAGTAGACCTTAATACAAAAATTGTTATTAGAGAAAAATAAAGATTTTTCAAATGACAAAATGGCAAATCAAGGCAGTTCAAGATGGCAGTATGGGAAGATCATGAACTCACATCCTCCCACAGACACAACACTTCTCTACCTACATATTAAACAGTTTCTTCTGAAAAAGGTCTGAAAACTAGCTGAACAGCTCTTCCACAACAAAGGATAAAAGGGCCACATCTAGATGGGTAAGCTAGGAGAGATGCAGTCTTGCCAAAAGCCCACCCCCAGCACAGTGACTCACAGTGGGAATCTCACAATTATGGAGCTTGTCCCTGAGGAATGAGGGGTTTGTGCCCCACATGAGGCTCCTCAACCCTGAGGCCTGCACCAGAGAGATGAACCTCCAAAATGTTTGACTTTAAGAACCAACAGGACTATGTCTAGGAGAACCCATAGGGCTTTAGAAAACAGATTCCCCTCTTAATATGCTCACATGCAGACTTGCTCTCCCAGGGACCCAGTACAAAAGCAGCAAGTTGAAAAGCAGCTGGACCATATTTGAAGGAAAGTCAATTTGTTAAGCATAAAGTGCCTATCAGAAGGACAGAAGCCTAATAGAACTCTCTCCATGGATAAAGGCACTGGCATGCACTATTTTTGCTATATCCATCTACCTTGCTAGTGCTGTCACTGGCAGGCACCATTTTGCACTTTCCCTCTAACCAGCTAGCAGAGAACATGCTCCCACTGCACTGCTCCCATGGCCCCACCAAAGCAGGGCAGACAAATGCCTTGTCCCCATGCCATTCTTGCAGCCATGCCAAAGCCAGCAAGAATGTGCAGCCCACACAGAGGGCACTTTTTGAGCAACTGGCTCTGGTGGCCAAAGGGGATTACATTTCTGAGCCCCATGCATCTGAAACAATCAGAAAGTCAGTTCTTGGCAGACTACCACCTCCAGGGCATTGCATAAACAGTAGACTTAAACACACCCTCATTTATCCTGTGGGAAAATGCCTATTCACTTGTCCTAGATCTTTAGCCTGAGGGGCAGGCTTCAGGTTTACCGCACATCTAGAGGCCACCCAAGTGTTCTCTACAAAAGAACATAAGCCACGGAATGCCATCTTTGTCCTCTCCCTGAGATGTAGCATACTTGCTGGTACCTCCTTGAAAGGATCTCATACATTCATCTGAAGCCCCACTTTTTGCAACTGTCACCCAGGAGACATCTCCAGACCACCTATTCTGGAAGCTAGCAGGGTTTCAGATTGTGGTCCCACAAGACTTTATATACACTGTACTTCCATACTGTAAAAGCGGCTGCCTGAGGCTCTAGCTTCTAACCAGCCTGAACCTAGATGCTGACTGAGATCTGTTTTTCTGGAACATTCACAGATCTTGGCACACCCTCAACAACTGGGACTCATCAAGAATAAATGACCATGCGAAAAAAAATTACAAACGTTGGAGAGACAACCAAGAGCTTGGACAAGGTTAAATGATGTTTCATTTACTACAAAAGGCCATTCCTTCAAGACTGAGAGACAGGTTTCTTTCGCCTAATACATAGAAACAAACTGAGAGAGTCAAGCAAAATGAGGAAAGAGAGTAATATACTGCAGATGAAAGAAGAAGATAAAAAAAAACCCAGGGGAAAAAAAAAGAAATTTACCTAATAAAGAGTTCAAAGTAATAGCTATAAAAAATGCTCACCAAACTCATGAAAAGAATAGACAAACACAGTGAGAAACTCAACAAACAGATAGAAAAATATAAGAATGTACCAAATAGAAGTTAGAAAGCTAAAGAATACAATAACTGAACCTAAAACTACCTTAGAAGGTTTCAATAGCAGACTATATGAAGCACAAGCAAGGATCAGTGGTTTTGAAGACAGGGCAGTGAAACTCACCCAAATGGAGCAGCAAAAAGAAAAAAGAAAAAAAAAAAGAATTGTAAAAGGTGAAGATAGCATAAGAGGCTTATGGGGAAAAATCAGGCAGAATAACATTCACACTATAGCAGCCACAAAGGAGGAAAAAGAGAGAAAGGATCAGAAAAGTTATTTGAAAAAAATAATAGCTGAAAACTTTCCAAACCTGGGCAAGGAAATAAATATCCAGGTCTAAGAAGCTCAGAGAGTACCAAACAAGATGAACCCAAAGAGACCACACCAAGAAACATTACAATTAAGGTATTGAAAGTTAAAGAGAATTATAAAAGCAACAAGAGAAAAGCAACTTGTTATGTACAAGGGAACCTCCATAAGGCTATCAGCTGTTTTTTTCAGCAGAAACATTACAGGCCAGAAGGAAATAGCATGATATATTCAAGATGCTGAAAGGAAAAAAATCTTCTAACCAAGAATATTCTAATGAGAAGGTTATTGTTCAGAATTGAAGCAGAGATAAAAAGTTTTCCAGACAAACAAAAGCCAAAGGAATTTATCATGACTAAACAGGCCTTAGAAGAAATATTAAAAGGACTTCTTTAAGCTGAAAAAAAATGCAAAAACTGATAATAAGAAAACATGAAAGTTAAAACCTCATTGATAAAGTCAAATATATGGCAAAGGTAGTAAATTAACCTCTTATGAAGCTAGTATGAAAGTTAAAAGACAAAAATAGTAAAATTCACTGTAACTACAATAATTATTGAAGGGATACACAAATGAAAAAGATGTAAAATATGACAAATGCACATGGGACATTCTCTAGATGTATCATATGTTAGGCCATAAAACAAAGTTCAATAAAGTTAAAGGAATTAGAATCACATGAAGTATGTTCTCTGACAACAATGGAATGAAATTAGAAATGAATCACAGAAGGAAATTAAAGAATATTCGTTATATGTGGAAATTTAAAAAAAACCCTAAACAACCAATGAAAGGAACTAAGAAGAAATCATAAGGGAAATTACACAATATTTGAGATGAAAGAAAATAAAAACATGACATAGCAGAACTTATGGAATATAGCTGTCTTAGTTTCCCATTGCTGCTGTAACAAATTAATATAAACTCAGTTGTTTAAAACAACACAAATTTATGACCTCACATTTCTGGAGGTCTAAAGTTCAAAATGGCAGATGTCAAGGTGTCAACGGTGCTGCACTCTTTCTGGAGCCTCCATGTGCAAATGTGTTTCTTTGCCTTTTCTCTCTTGTGCAGTCTGCCTACAATCCTTGGCTCATGATGTTTTCTTCCTATGCAAAGTCTTCAGATACAGATATGACTAGCAGTGTAATGTCTTCAAATTTCTATGACTGACTTCTGCCTCCATCTTCTACATTTAAAGATTATTGTGATTATATTGAGCTCACCCATATAGTCTAGAATGTCTTTCTTTCTCAAAACCAGTAGATTATCAATCTCAATTCCATCCACAAGTTTACTTTCCCCTTACCATGTAAAATAACATCTTCACAGGTTTCAGGAACTAGGATGTGAACATTGTTGAGGAAGAGAAGGGCATTATTATTATTTTTATTGAGATATAATTGAGATATAACATTAGTTTCATATGTAAAACATAATGATTCAATATTTGTATGCATTGCAAAATTATCCTCACAGTAAGTCTGGTTAAAACCATCACCTTATAGTTACCAAAAAAATGTGATATTTTTCTTGTGATAAGAACTTATAAGATCTGCTCTCTTAACAGCTTTCAAATGTGCAATATAGTATTATTAACTATAGCCACCATGCTATATATTACATCCCCAGACTTATTTTATAACTGAAAGTTTGTGTCTTTTGACCCCCTTCACCCACCAGCCTTCCATCCGCCCCCCCCCCCACCCCGGCAACTACTGGTCTGTTCTCTGTATCCATGAGCTTGGTTTTTGTTTTGTTTTGTTTTAGCTTATAAGTGAAATCATATAGTATTTGTCTTTGACATGTATCACTTAGCATAAACCTTTCAGGCTTATGGGTGGTAAAGACCCCTGATGTTGCTAGGTCTGGGTTATTGAATTTACCCTGGTGATGTCCCTAAACCTGTCCATACATTTGAAACAGCAGTTTTATTAAAGTACCCACCTATCTCCTACCAATTCCTATTGATATGCTGTGCTTGGTTTAATATTTTTTCATTGTGTTATATGCTTTACATTTGGTTTCTTTGCTTTATCATTTTCTTCTAGTTTGTTAAAGGATATCTTTCAGTTTTGTTTTCAGCAGGGACTTACAATACTTGAGATTAGCTGAATGTCATAATGCCATTCTTAGAACTATATTAAACTACCAAAATCTGTAACAAAAATTTGATCCCTCTTTCTTCAAGATAAGGGATTTGGCCATTTTCCTACCTCCCTCTCTTTCTCTGTTTTAGGTAATTCACTCTGTGTTTGTAGCCTTTCTTTATTTAAAAATATTTCATTTGTTTATTTATCTTACACTGGATTACATGACTATTACTGTGTTTTAAACTCATTGTTTTACCTCATAACGATGTAATAACAGCAATTGAATGTCAAGAAGAGCTTGGTCATTTATATCAGAGCTTGTTTAGGTGTGTTCAGGTCAAAGAGAATGGGACATGCTTGGTAAAGCCATGAAGAGGAAATAGGAGGAAACTGCTTTAAAGTTTGGGATGGGCAGGTCTGATAGATAATGCAGGTAAACCTAGTAGTTTGAACAGAAACTTCAGTTACTGTGTCATATTATGCTATATTCAAAAGAGCAAAGGTCCATTTTTTTCTACACTGCAATTCAGTGTCTTCACAATTGTATATTTTTAGTTTATAATTTCCTTTTAACTTCATTCCATGCGCAACATTGGCTGTAGCCATTTTGGCCATTTGCCACCCTTACAAACACAACATTGAGCTGGGAACAAGCACAGGATTCACTCAAAGTGTGCTGTCTCTCAAAAGTAGAGCTATCTATATCTTGAAGTCCAACATTATTCTCCACAGCAAAATTTTTATGACATTGATTGTATAGCCTAAAAAATTAAATAACATTTTTATGCTCCTGGTTGGTTCATTTTTATCATTTATAATATTTCTTGAGACATTCATTATGAATTGCTGTTCAGACTTTGCATTATTTATTTTCTGTGCAATTATCTTTTCTCTCCAAATTCATTTAAGCTCTTTGAGACCGCAGACCTTTTCATTTATATTTTATATACATCACACACCTAAGCTCAATGCTGGAGATGCAGAGATGTTCAATAAATATTTCTTAATTTGATTTATTACATCTCTTATTAGTTCTGTCTGCTTAGTCTGGTAGTACTACATTCCCTTCTGTTTGGTATAAAGCAGACAGCACTTGATATACTTTGAAATGCAGTCCAGAGTTAATAATCTCTGAGAAACCTGATATGCTTTTAAACTTCCCAGATCTCTTGTTATAAAACTCAAAAACTTGAAGCATTGACTATTCATAGTCTGTTACCTCATTTTGTGCACACTTATATCTACAGCAACATCATGAGGTGAACAAGGGCTCCACAAATCTTTGGATTTGTTTAAAATTGGCATTTAATATATATATAGTTTTCTTTTTAAAAGCATTTGGGGAGAGTTGAGCTACCAGGTCCCTTGAGCAAAATGGTTTTCTTGACACTGCTTCTGTGTTGTCTCACAGCCATATATTTGGCCCTGTAACTTGAAAACAGGAAAAGGAGGGGGAGGGAGAGAGAACTTCTGTTCATTCCCAGTGACAAATGCATTGAGATTCTAAATACTTGAATAATTGCAATTCAGTGGCAGGCTTAAAGCTATAATAGAAGGAAACAATATGTAGAAATTCTAAAATAGTAAGCCAGTTCTATATAATTTATAATGATGTTCCAAATGACAGAGGTTTAAAATCACAGCCCCCCTTGATAAATCCTGCATTCTATAAATAGCTCTGTGGATTTATTTCAACTGGTCTTGCCTCCAGTCGAAGGCTGTATCTACACAATTGATGTAAAATAATTGAAAATATTATTTTATAGTGATATATTTAAATATCCATATGTTTAGCCACAAGTAAAACAAACATCCAGGTGACTGACTAGATTTTTAAATATTTCTTCCAAATCCTGACAAAGATGTTAAGAATGCAAGTTATTGTTAGATCCATGTTTAATAATCTCATATTAATTAAAGAATCATATTCATGAAGTAAAAGAACTTAGAACTGTTCCTCAAACATTATTCCTAAATATACTAAAATGTAAATGTGCTGCCTTTCTCTTTCCACCCCAGAATGGAGGAGGTTCTAAAAAGCCAGTCTGATGTGTAGACAGGTGAAGAGGCGTTCCTTCTATAGTCGTGTACATGTACTTGTGTTGAAGGGACATCCCATAGATGCTATGTTGATAAATGCTATAGGAATGCACCTAGACACCAAGAGATAAGACGACTAAATGGATATGAATTCCAAATGGTAGCAACCCCTGAGGTTATTTTGCCAGAAGTCCTTTTAAATGATCAAAAATTAATGGATACAGCAATCTTAGGAACCACAAAAAAGTCCATTTGAAAGCCATTTTTGTTGGGAAAGAATTCTTCATTTTTATGAGCATTAAATTTTCTATTACTTTTTATGTATAGTATATAGCCCACTGACTTTTACAATAATTGGAAGTATTAATTGATGGCATTGATAGAAGTGTTATAAAACCTACTGGTGACAGACACTCAAGACACTGAATATTATTCAGATCATGAGCATTCTCTGGTTTGTCACCATTCTTTCTCCACCTCATGCTGTAATTTTCCAGTGACATTTACCCAGACTGACCCATTGTTTCACAGTTGTCACTAAAAAGGCCCTCGTTCAGTTTGATTATTTAGGGAATTATGGTAGGTAACTGTGAAAAAACAAAATGAGTGGATACCATTGATCACAGTAAATTTTTTTCCACTGTTTTTCAGCCACATGATAAAAACAGGATGCCTCACTCTTGGGGACCAGCAGCTGGCGTAACTTATCAAAGCTGCCTTTCCCTTTCCTCTGACTTTCCCCTTTGTTCCTTTGAGGGATGTAGAAATGACATCAAACTGTTCAAAATAGCTCTGCCCTATTATAGATGAGCAAAGAGTTATTTGCTTTATTTTGAAGAAAAAATAATAGCTCTAACCTTTTGCTTTGTATAGAAAACAAACAGGATATATTTTTTTCATTGTCTCCAGGTTTTATCTCATCCTTTCCTGCTCTTTTGAAACAACAACAAAAAATTCAATTTTAAAAAGCAAAGAAGAATAAATAAGTTTTTAAAAGAAAAGTTGCATTACCATTTTCCCTAGTAAAGTTCCAGTGACATCTTACACACCATGCCTGCAGATCTCATTATCCTGATAACTGTCTATGGGTCTAAATCATAACTATTTTAAGGACAAGAAAAAAATACGGAAATATTTTACACGTGTAAATCAAGAGGGTTTCTTTTGAAAATAAATATTAACATTTAGTAGTGAGTTCAGTTTGCACCATCTCAAGTCCTCACTTTGCCTCTATAAAGATTCTCTTTCAGCTTCTCAAAGGGAGCTCGATCTAGATCTAGTCATAGCAAGATAATTTCCCAGCAGCTATAACCTTGTAATTCAGCAGAACCAGTTCTGTAATACACTGCCCTACTTGAAACCTTCCTAAATTGCATCACCAAAACAAGCTGAGCTGTCCCAGAAAAACCATTTAATCATTTACATGGTGCAAAACCTCAATTCTTCCTTAAAAGGCCTATCCTAAGCAACTCTGAGCTTTCCTTCCCCACCCCTCCCCCCAGACAGAGTACCTGATTCTATGCATATTGGTATAACCATGGCATCTTTCTTTAGAGCAGTGCTGACCAGTTGAAATATCTACAATGACACAGTTTTTTTTTTTTTGCTTGTTTGTGTGTTTGTTTAAATTTGCACTGTCCAATGTGGTAGTCTCTAGTCAATTATGACTACTGGGCACTTGAAAGGTGGCTAGTGCATCTAAAAACTAGAATCTTAAATTTTATATAAGTGAATTAATTTAAATTTATAGAGCTACGTAGCTAGTGACTGCCACGGTGGATAATGCAGCTTCAGAATTCCCTAGAATGTACTTCCTAGTCCTGAATTCCTTAATGTATATTTAAATAACTGACAACATTTCCGATCCTTCATTTTGTTAAATGAAAAAAATAATAATAACAAGCATCTCTCCTCAAACTAGAATAATAAGAATGTTTAATAGTTTTTGGTAATGATACATGGAAAGTCTAATTTAGGGCATTTCAAGCTGAAGTTCCAAATATCATCTATAGATCTATCATCTTACATTTCAATTAGTTTACTTTTACATAATTGTAAATCATATGCAATTTTATAATAAGATATTGGCAGATATACGTGGTGTGACAATTAAGTTCATGAACTTATTGCACCTATGTTTCTAATCTTTTTGATATCAAAGGGATTATTCATTATGAATTTGTGCCAACTGGACAAACAGGTAACCAAGTTTACTATTTGGAAGTGCTGAAAAGGCTGCATGAAAAAGTTAGACAACCTGAACTTTTCACCAACAATCCATGGCTGTCACATCACGACAGTATACCAGCTCACACAGCATTGTCTGTGACGGAGTTTTTAGCCAGGAAACAAATAACTGTATTGAAACACCCTTCCTACTCACCTGACCTGGCCCCCAATGACTTCTTTCTTTACCTGAAGATAAAGGAAATATTGAAAGGAAGACATTTTGATGACATTCAGGACATTAAGAGTAATACAATGACAGCTCTGGTGGCCATTCCAGAAAAAGAGCTCCAAAATGGCTTTGAAGAGTGGACTAGGAGCTGGCATCGGTGCATGGCCTCCCAAAGGGAGTGCTTCACAGATGACCACAGTGATATTCAGCAGTGAGGTATGTAGCACTTTTTTCTAGGACAAGCTCACAGACATAATTGTCAGACCTGTGAACACATCAGAGATGCCTGATGCCATATTTTTTATATGCTTGAGAGCTTTATACAGGTTCAACAATGAGCTCTTAAGTCCTACACAATAACTTGATCAAGCTTGGGTTTTGAATATAAGCTCATAGCCACTATTAATTGGAGGGGTCATAAATGCTATCTCATTTTAATCTTTCAACAAATCAGAGTTAGATAACCACACACAGAAGAGAAGAAACTGAAGCACATGGAAGTAAGTGATTTTCTTTTGATCTCAAAGATACAAAATTTATGAAACTGAATTTTGGTCTTTGTCATTCCAAAATCTAAGTTTTAACCAATAGGATATTTTGCTTCCTTTCCTAATTTTTACAAATATAGCTTCCATTTCATGAAACAGTCAGCTCAGATAGGTGTAATATCAATTAGTTGTTGAGGGATCTACTAAATTCCTTTCAATGGAGTTTAGAAAATGCCTCCACTATTATAAACAATTCTGTGGCCATCTAGAAGCACTGTTGCCCTTGAGATAGTTGTTAGACACAGAGCAGAAGGTGCTTGAGAAGAGTGGAAAGTAAAATTGATCTGAGCTGAACCAAGCTTGGAGGAATGAGGACTATGAATTGACTTAAAGACCCAAAGTCCCAGTCTAAAGTCTCTAAGAGTCTTGATTTGAAGATATTTCATCTATGTAAACCAGGAATTTCTTGAACACAGGAGGTATATGGATGGACTTCAGGGCCAGGTGAAGGGAAAAGAGAGATCTATGGACCTCAGCAAACATATCCAAATATTTCTGTATGCATGCATATTTCTAGACAGACTATCAATTGCCATCATTAGCTACTCAAAGTGGTCCCAGACCCAAAGAAGTTTAAGAAATGCCAATATTATTTATATATTTATTATAGAAAAAAAATTCACATGCATAGAAATAGAGATAAAATAGTAAAAAGAAACTCCCAGACAGGTAGTCCCCCAATTTCAAAAGTATCAACATTTTGTCAGTTTTATTGTGGTATCTATTCCTGACCACTTTCTGAGTTTGAAATGTGTTTTAAAAGAAATTGACTCTATTTGCAGTGTATAGTTGTTCCTTAGCATGTGTCTCTAGTTTCTCTCCCCTCCCATCAGTTTTGTACATCACTGGGTTTTCTGAAAGGCCCATTCTCCTCACAGTGCTCCTACAGTCAAAACTTAGAAGATATATTGGCTACTGGACATTTGAGACTTTTCAAAAACCACTTCAAAATAACCTTTCCATTTTTATCTCATAAGAATACTCTAGAACCCTTTGACCTGAAACAGGTCTTAAATCTTTGCATGTTTAGGACTAGGGTCACCCATTACTCCTTAGAATGGCTGTATACTCACCTCTCTAAATTTAACCAGCCCTTAAAGTACAGCTGAAATCCCATCGTGCCTTTCAGAATATCGCAGAGACCTGTAATGAATCTGACTCATATGGGCTCCTCAGAGTCTCATATATTTTACATATGCATTTGTCATTGTGACAGTACAACTATACACAATTATTTCTGCATTTCAGATGTGCTTTTAAACATCTTAGAAAATGTCTCCCAAAGATTTATTCCAGCTAAGCTGAAAGCAGCTGACTTTCATGTCAACTTTCTGTTTTCTAGCAAGCTATATACAGGCTAACTATGGTGTACACTAGCCAAATACCACTCCATGGGTATTTTGCCCATATGTTGGTCTGCCTGAAAAGCTTAAGTAACTTCTAGATATTTCCTGGAGCCACTATTGAGTGTGAGTCTTAACTCTGAGTAAACAAGAAAAGAAATAATGGCATTAAATAAATAAGCAATTGCAGAACTTGTTTCTCATACATTTTCTTAATCTCCATAACAAAGCAATAAGGCAGATATTATTTTTGTTATCATTATTTATTCTATCATTATTTTAGTTTTTGGAATTTTTTAATGAAGAGAATGACACTCGGAGTGAATAAAAGACTTAGACAAAGTTACATAGCTTTAAAAGGAAGATGTAGACTTTGTTTGTTTTTTTATTTTAGGACAAAGTCAGATACTTTTATTCTCACCACATTAATAGAAAAGACCATTTTTCTTTTATTTATTTGTGTATTGATTTTTATTTTTTATTTTATTTTATTTTTAAAATTTTATCTGGCATTCAATATTATTTTGTATTAGTTTCAGGTATACACCATAATGGTTAGAGTTGTATGTAATTTATGAAGTATTCCCTCCGATCAAACTAATGCTCACCAGGCACTATACATAATTATTACATGCAATATTGACTTTATTCTCTATACTGTGACTATTTTGTAACTACCTGTTGTTTTTAAAGATTTTTTATTAAAAATATAGCTACATACAATATTATATTAGCTTTAGGGGTACATCATAGCTATTCAACATTTATATACCTAAAGAAATGATCACCATGATAAGTCCAGCAACCATCTAACACTGTACTATGCTATCACGATATTATTGACTATATTCCCTAAGCTGTATATTATGTCCCCATGACTTATTTGTTTTATACCTGGAAATTTGGGCCTCTTGCTCCCCTTTATCTTCTCTCCCTTTTTAAATTTTTTCAATTACAGTTGACATTCAGCATTATTTTAATTTCAGGTGTACAGCATATTGGTTAGACATTTATATAATTTAAGAAGTGATCCCCCTGACTAGTCTACTAGCTATCTGGCACTGGTAGGTTGCTTGCATCTATTTCTTTTAGTTCTTTTTGTGGCGTTTTCTCCTGTTCTTTCTTTTGGGATGTATTTCTTTGTTTTCTTATTTTGGTTGCCTCTCTGGGTTTGTTTCTATGTGTTGCGTAGATCTTCTGTGTCTTTCAGTCTTTGCCGAGTGGCCTTATGAAGTAGGTGCCCTGTGGGGCCCTGGCACAGTCCCCCTGGTCACCTGCTCTGGGTGCCCCAGGAGGGTCCATTGTGTGGGTTGAGTGCGCCCTCCTGTTCTAATTGAGCCTTGATTGCTATTGGCATGTCAGTAGGTAGGACTTGTCCTCAGGGTGATTGATTGTATGGTTTGCCTCACCCACAACTTATGGGCTAGGGCTGCTGTGCAGGAGGCTTACCCCATGGAGCAGGATTCATCCCAGCAAGTTCTAGTGCCTGTTGATACTGCCCTTTGTGTGATCCACTTGTGGGGCTAATTGGACAGTGCTCTGCTGTGGTCTGAAGCCAGCATGTTGGTTCCCGGGTCTTGGGAGGGGCTCTGGTGCAGGCCCAGTTACCCACTACCTGTGACCATCCAGGGACTACCTGATAGGAGCTACAAAGTGTCCCACAGTTGTTTGCTGCCTATGTTAAAGTTGGAGGCATGTGGGAGAGGCCACATTCCAAACAGAGGATGGCTGCCACCAGTACTGGGCATGGGGTAGCTCTGCAAAAAGCCAGGGCATCCCAAGGCCTGCTGCCACCTGCCTTTTCCCTTAAGGTTCAACCACTGATAAAGCTTTATGCAGTATTCGAGTTTGGTGAAGCAGGGCCTCAGGGAGTCACTAGAGTGGGAAGAGTTATGGTCACAAGGTTAATGTTGACTCTGTCTCAATGCCAGTGCTGAGCCTGGAGCCATTCAGCAAAAGTCTCAGAGCACACAGACGCTGGTTGCTACTCTCCTGGGGCCATGCCAATAGTTTTCCAAGAGAGTTCAATGTGGGCAGGGCTGGCTGCTCAGGAGAAAGTGCCTTCAGTGTGTAGGGAGTTGGGTGGGGCGGGGTTCCAGCAGAGCTCACCAGATCAATCAGAGTGTCAGATTTGTTGGTGAGGAGGAGGGCTCAACACAGGAAAAATGGCCCCTGCCTGCTGGCTACACAGGAAGAGTACCCCACACAGATAAAATGATGACTGTCCTCCAGCCCTTGTCCAGAAGCTGCACACCTCAGTCTGCTGCCCTCCCCACCCTGCACCCCCCTCCCCCATGTACCCTCAATACCCCCTGAGTCACCGTCCCTCTGCTGGAGCCCAGGATGAGTGCCTATGAATGAGTGATTCTGTGCGTGGGCCCTTTAAGAGGATTTCTGGGTTTCCTGTAGCCTTCTGTTTGACCTGGAAGGTTGGAATCCCCATTTTTCATAGCCAGATGTTATAAAGGCTCCTCCTCCCAGCACCAGTACTTCGGGCTGGCAAGGCCAATGTGGGCCTGGGACCCCTTGCTCCTCTTGGAGGGAACCTCTCCAGCCAAGATATCCCTCCTTATTCTCATCCACCACACGGAGGTTTGGGGCCAGCCTGTTTTGCATTTCCATCCCTCCTACCAGTCACAGTGTGACTTCTTCTTTATATCTTTAGTTACAAAACTGTTCAGCCAGACTTCAGATGGTTCTCCAGGTTGATTGTTCTATAATTTAGTTGTAATCTTACTGTGTTCATGGAAGGAAGCAGGCACAGCGTTTATCTACTCCGCCATCATGTTTCTCCTCAGGAAGATGCAGACTTTAATACAAGCTCTATCTGATTAAAAATAAGTTTTGCTAGTTTCACTTTCATGCAGTGAGTCTTCAAAGATTCCATGATGACACTAAACATTGCCCTTAAACCTAATCCAAACTACCCAAGTTCTCTTCATTCTATCTCAGATCTCAGATAACAACCAAATAATCAATATTTTTAATCAGTACATTCATTAGACCAGATGACAGTGATCAAACAATCAACTCTGATACCTGCTTTGTAGATGACTAAGTCACCTACCTAGGTTGATATCACCACCTAAACATCAACTATAGGATTCTCTCTCTCTCTTCTCTCCCTCTCTCCCTCTCTCCCTCTCTCCCTCTCTCTCTCTCTCTCTCTCTCTCTCTCTCTCTCAATGCTAAATAGATTTATCACTGACCTACAGGTAATTACAGTCTTTATTCTACATTCCAAGATCTATTCTGAGAACTTCATTTGAATGCTCAAATTGAAAACAACCGAACGACCAAAAAAAAGGCCTATATCAGTATATTCCTTCACAGGAATATATTCAGGCTAGAGTGTCTCTCTCTAGCACAGAGTATAAACAGGTAGCACCTCCTACTTTTCTCAGTACTATAAACTTCGTAACTAGCCCTTTAACTATTTTTGCATAACAAACTGTAAATGAGGTTGGGCAGTTTACATATTAATTTGCAGAGAGTTTAGTCCAGTTACAAATGAAAACTGCAGAGTATTTTTTGACAACTTATTAAAAATTTAAGTATGATTCCAAACCCTGAGGCTACTTGATTTTTAAAGTTAAATTTTCTTCTGAAATAGCAATACATGATGCCTGTCAAAAACCCAGAGCCATGATAGCTTTAGGCTACTTTCCAAAAATAAAATTGCGGTCTGTACCAGTCAGCAGTGTGCTGGTGCCTTGCTGTACATGTACTTGTACTCCTTTAATGGTTGATAACTCCTGAAGTTGAAATTTGCCTGCAACTTGGCTAGAAAAGACTGGCTCTGTGTTAACAATATGAAACGAATTATGCCTTGTCCATCGAGGTGACTAAATAAGAGTGGACAGCCTGCTTTTGAAAAGCAAATGGCTAAGAAAATGACTTACCTTTTCCAAATGAGCAATGAACTCATAACCAAAATATCTCAACATGAAATGTTTCCTTACTCCGTGCCCTCCTCTTGGGAAAAAGGACATTAGGGGAAAAAATGCCGGTGTTCACTGAACACCTATTCTGTGCCAGATATTTTACAAATTCTCCTCTTCTGATAAAGAGACTGATTCTAAGAAGGGATTTTTCTAGGCTTGACAGCCTATTTGAGGTGGGGGAGGGGAGAAGAAATTTAAAGAGAAAAAAATAAGTACTTTCCTTGAGAACCGTCTTTCCTATTTTAAGAAAATATGCTTTTTTATTCTACATCTGTGCCTCTCAACAGGGTGATAGCATCCATCCAGGGAATGTTTGCAAATGTGTATATGAGTGGGGTGTTGGGGAGTGAGGAGGGAGTGGTTCTTGCTTTTCCTTATCCTGGGGGTAGGGGTTCTCCTGGCATTTAGTGGGCAGGAGCCAAAGATGATGACTTTAGTACATTGTACCAGACTGTGCAGTACATGTCAGTAGTACCACCTCCTATCCCAGTGAGAAATAGTAATCTCCATTATTAGGTAAAATAACAAATACTTGTTATTTTATGTAAAGACGAAATGATAGGACATCTTTAATATAATTCTCATTAATATTAAGATGACAAATAGCACATATTTTTGACCTTATTCCTGGTAGTCTAATATGAGTACGTAAAGAAGAATAGAAAAGATTTATGGTATTTTCTTCCCCCATGAATCAAATAAACTCAGGTATCTGTTATTATCATTATTGCTACTACCACTACTATAGTCTCAGTGCTTGGAATCGTTTCAGGAAATGGAATACTCCCCCTTGAAGAAATTATAGTTCTTCTAAAAGACATATGATTTATGATTTAGCTGTCCCTTCCAAAAGGTAAGTTTCTTGCTTCTATGCAAAGTGGCTTGCAAATTACCATCTTTATTTATTTTATTTTTGTTGAAAAATAGTCATGATGTATAATGATATTCAGAAATGGCTTATACCCATTCAGTTATCCACAAAATAATATATATCTAACTCCAAAGAAGAGTAGAGTTTCATTCTGCATGTGGGAACACTCTCCACTCCCATTCTTCAGTGTCACTGGTAAGTTCATACGGGCATTAAAAGGAAACTCAGAACAGTGCTGGTGTGACTCTAAGGGGAAGGGAGCCACATAAGATCAACCTGAAATTGTCAATGCTTACTTAATCTCGATTTTCTTTCACAAACACATTTTCCTGGTCGCATAAAGCAATTCACCCTTTTCATGCTGACAGTTAAGACCAGCCAACTGGAAGGTGTTTTGTTTCTATTTTTTTCTTTCATTTTATTTACCCTTTTAAAAAAAAAAAAACTATATTTGTTCTTTATAAAATATCTTACAACACTCGATGAACAGTTCAAGAGCCAGTCTATGTCAGCAACTTACAACCAGCCTTCTAACTTATTTTTCCAAGACTATTTTCTTTCTTGCTTCCCTTTCAGCTTCATTGCTCACTTGGTTTTTTCTATGACTCCCTCTCTAGATATGTCTATAAAGCATTTTATTCCTATTAGGTTCTCTAGCTTTATTGAAAGAATGAGAAATTTAAGGTATTGGGTACTAAAGAAAATACCTCTCTAAACACTTACAAATCACCTAGGATATGTAAAAATTATTGATTGGATTCTGCCTGGTGTCTGTTAGGAGCTTGGAGAACTACATAAAATGCTCAGGGTGAGGAAGGCACCATTTACCTCATTAGTATTTCACTCTTGCTACTAGTATAAGTGAACTCAACACCGAAGTCACCTTAACACCCTGTTCTTGTACACTCTCATGCATAAAGATCCGTCAAGAGCCATCTGATGATGTAAGATCTTAAACATTCCTGGGAATGACCAAAAAAATTAAGTTTCAAGTGTATTTGTCATGTATAACTTAGAATTTTTATATTATTAGTTTCAATCCTGGGAGCAGAATTTAATGAGGGGTTGGGAACCCTTAGGAGCTTATTAGGCTACAGTATAACTTAGGGGAAGGAAGAAGTGCTTCTTAGGAGAGACAAAGGCAAAAAAGGAAATCTGCAAGATCATCAACCTTTTATCTTTGGCCAGGATGACCGCACAGCCTCTGTGGATTAGGTAGTTGATGAAGACATTGTAAATACACTCATAATTTTATTCAACTTTAAATAAATTTTATATCTTCAAGAAATTCTGAAAAACAGATGTTCTTATATAATGTGAATAATCAGCTCTTATTTATTTTCTGAAATTTGAATTTTTCTTGACAAGTTTACTTAATGAAAGAAGTAAGTCTTGAGTAGTTATTTATAAAACAAATATTTATCTAAAGTGAATCATGTGTTTGTTTTGTTTCCCATTACTTACATCACAATTCCAGGACTCATTCTTAGGGAGAAAAGTGTGACCCAAAGCCAAACACAGTTGTTTGCCAGTGTGTTTCTGGCCTCTGACAAAACGAAAAGTCTCCCAGTGAGTCCGTCAGGCAGGAAGCAGCACTGGATACAAGGGCTGGGATCTTGTGGGACCTGTGTTTTAGACCTGGGTATTTGTGTGTGAATATGCCTGCCAGGTGCCATGAAGAATAATAACAGTAGTAAGGATGATGATAATAATTTAGCATTTAATATTCTGTTTAAGCATTTTATATGTATTTACTCATTTAATTACAAATATTCTTTTTGGAACGTATTATTATCACCTGCATTTTACAAAGAATGTCATATCCTGTCTGGCCAAATTATAGAAACAGGCTGCAAATATTTAGTACTTCTAAGTATTTTGTGTTGTTGGAGGGACAGTTGCCTTTTCATTTACTCCAGACATTGCCATTATTGTGTATATTAGTTCCTTAGGGCTGCCATGACTAGAATGTATCTCAAACTGCGTGGGTTAAAACAAGTCATTTATTGTCTCACAGTTCTGGAGGCTAGGAGTCTAAAATAAAAATGTCAATAAGTCCATGCTCCCTCTGAAACTTGTAGGGGAGCCTACGTTGCTTTTTCTACCTCTATTGGCTTATCAGCACACTTTGGAATTCTCTGGCTTGTAGATCCATCACTCCAATTTTTACCTTCCTTATCACATGGCATTCTTTCTGTGTGTCTTCATATTGTCTTTCCTCTGTGTGTTTCCTGTGTTCAAATTTCCCAATTTTAAAAGGGAAATATAATCTCATATTGGATTAAAGCTCCACATAATGATCTCATAATATTGTTAAATCTGCAAAGATCCTATTTTCAAATAAGACCACATTCTGAATGCAGATAGATAGGGCTTTAACATATCCTTTTTTGGGGGAAGACACAATTTTCCCCAAACACTTGGCATTGTGGTAAAGGAAATTTATACAAAGATGAGTTGGACATCTTTCCTGTCATTATGCATCTCACAATCTAACTGAATAATCATGAAAGTAATTAGAAAATTACAACATAGAGTATTAAATACTCTGATTAAGTGAAGTTCAGGGTACTATGAAGGGTACAGGAAATTTATCAAGAAAGACAAGTTGAAAAATACCTACATAAGTCATGAAAAATAAGCATGAATTAGTCATGTGAAAAAGAATATGCAAAGATAAAGTGAGAGCGAGTGAACATGATACACCATGAAATTTTCTTGGAGTGTGTAGGGCTGGGATTTAGGGAATGGATGCAGATATGGAAGGAAAAAATATGGTGAGAAATAAAACTGAACTAATTGAGGACAAAACCAGAAAGTATCATTAAAAAAAAAGGAAATTATAGATGAATTTTTAAGCTAGAGACTGACCTGTTAAAATATGTGTAGTATTAAGTGTGAGAGGTATTAAATGTGAGAGGTATTTAGAAGATGAAAAGAACAGGGCATAATATGTTATGGAGAGAAATAAAATAGTGGAAAGGATGATCTGAAATCTCTAATTTAAACAACTGGTTAGGGGACTAGGTCAAATCCAATATCCAAAATTTAGGCACAGGATCTATTTTGGGTATAAAGGATAATGAGTTTAGTTTGGGACATTTCAAAGAATCTGAGACACCAGGGATATCAAATGTTCATTAGGGAAGAAGCAGTTGAATCTATGTGTCTGAAATGTGGCTGAGAACCACATATGGAATGTATGGGCAGAGAGAGTGCCAAAGGGGGAGTTAGCAGAGGGAGAAGAGGGCCTTAAAGAAGACCATAATTCAAAACCTGGAAACTAGTAACTTCTTAAAGTTTAGAATATTTATTCCTAATCTTTTCAACATTATGGCACACAGTGAAAATGAACATTTGTTGACATAATACATAACACATGACCAGAGTCAATTCTGGGGATTCCTGCTGTCCCCACAACCCTTGGTCAATTCTGTAGTAACACTCTCTCTGGCACAACTGTAATGTGTTTGTATTGCACTGGAATGTCTATTGTGAAGCTCTTAGGAAAAGGTAAACAGTAATCAAGTCTCAGAAAGAGAAGAGAAAATTCAGGAGGGTGATAAACTGGAAGACCATGAAGAGATTCAGAAATGGAGAAATGATTTACAGTGTTAATACTTAGAACCAGAAAGTTCCAAGATAATGACTTTAAAGTGCCCACTGCACTTAGCAGCAAAGATCTTTGATGATCTTGACGAGATCAGGTTCTGTGTATGATGGGTGCAGAAACCACCTTTTACATCAGATGGGAAACTGAATGAGAATTAAAGAATTGGAAGCATCCAGTTGAGACTACTCTTTCTAGCGGCTTTGTTGTTCAAGAAAAGGGAGAGTGTGATTATTAAAAAGAAAAATCAGAGCAGATGTTTAATTAGGAGTGTTTTGAGCATGATTATATGCTGAAGGAAATAACCCAGAAGAGAGAGATAATTATTTTAGATAAAAGAAGAGATCACCAATGAGTCCTGGAGGCAGGCACCGATAACCTTGAGGTTCAGGCGAAGCTATTACATTTGGAAGGTGTGAAGACGTGTGTGATGGGTGGTATCAATAGGTAGAAGGAGAAAACAATGAACCAGGAGCCAAAGTGTGCAACAAATATAGAAAAGAGACCTAGGAGTCAATAGGTGACAATAAATAAGATTAGAGAAAGACAATATCAATGGAGGATGCAGTCTTTAGGAGAGCGTGTCAACAACCAGTCTAGAAGAAATATTGGAACTCTAACTCTGCTAACTTTGCTTCTGGATACTTTATTTGGTGGAGCTTGAGAAAAGCTCCATATGAAAAGCTTGCTAAGTAAAAAGTTGAGGGGAATCAGTGTTCCAGACATCATCTGCCCTGGTACTCCCGTGACCTATGAATGTATAAGAGATAGATATTTGAGGAGGTGACTGTGTCAATTTATAGTCTGACTTTGGACACTGCTAGGAGTTGTCAAAAGACTAAATGTTCTAACATCAGTCAAAGCACTCTTGGATAGCCTAAGAACTTGATGTGAGCTATGGGCTTGTCTTCCTCTTATATGCAATGGACTATTATTACTCAGCCACATAAAAGAATGAAATCTTACCATTTACAACAACGTGGATGGACTTATAGGGTATTATACTGTGTGATATAAGTCAGACTGGACAAGACAGATACTATATGATCCCACATATATATAGAATCTAAACAATAAAAAAATGAATAAACAAAACAGAAACAGACTCATAGATACAGAGAACAAACTGGTGGTTGCCAGAGGGGAGGGGAGTTGGGGAACTGAGTGAAAAAGGGGAAGGGATTAAGAAATGCAAATTGGTAGTTACAAAATTGTCATGGGGATGTAAAGTACAGCATAGAGAATATGAGGTATAACAAGTTCATGAATTCATCCTAGAGAAAGTGCTATATACCTCATTGCTGAATATCACTATGGTCACCTTCGAAGTACTCCCCTTGGGAAGCTATGCACTGACGCCAGCACCTAGTCCACCCTTCAAAGGCATTTTGGAACTCTTTCTGTAATGGCTATTAGAACTGTCATCGTATTACCCTTGATGTCCTGAATGTCATCAAAATGTCTTCCTTTCAATATTTCCTTTATCTTTGGGTAAAGAAAGAAGTCGTTGGGGGCTAGATCGGGTGAGTAGGGAGGGTGTTCCAATACAGTTATTTGTTTACTGGCTAAAAATTCCCTCACAGACAGTGCCATGTGAGCTCATGCATTGTCATGATGCAAAAGCCATGAATTGTGGGCGAAAAGTTCAGGTCATCTAACTTTTTCAGCACTTCCAAATAGTAAACTTGATTAACTATTTGCCCAGTTGGTACAAATTCATAATGAATAATTCCTCTGATGTCAAAAAAGGTTAGAAACAGCATTATAACAAGTTCACGAACTTAATTGTCAGACCTGGTGTACTCTATAACGTTTCAATAATTCTGTGTAGTGCTAGGCGGGTACTAGACTAATCAGTGGGATCACTGCATAAATTATATAAATGTCTAACCACTATGCTGTATGCCAAAACTAATATAAAATAATATTGATTGACAACTGTAACAGAAAAAAAATAATTTTTATTTTAAAAAATAATTAATTTGATTAATTAGAAAAAGAAGCTCAGAAATGTGGAATTTCATTTCCAAATATCTAGTTAAAAGCATAACCAGATAAAGCTAGAGACTAAGTGTTTGGAATGTGAAAGATAAATACTGTATGATCTCAGTCATATGTGGAATCTTTTAAAAAAAGAAAACAATGAATTGATAAAAACAGAGAACAGATTGGTGGTTGCCAGAGGTTGGTGGAAGAGAGAGAGAGAAAAATGGGTGATAGGAGTAAAAATTCCACTTATACAACAAATAAGTTCTGGGGATTTGTTGCACAGCATATTGACTATAGTTAAAAAAAATTAATTTAAATTTGAAGTCTGAACCTGTGCCAAAATAATGAGTGTTCAGAAAATGTGCGATCGAACAGAAGCTTCAGTAAACGTAAAGACTAAAGATAGCTTGTGTTCTTGTCCCTCATTTATATTAAAATAGGTGAAATGCAAAATTTAGCAATAAAAATATATTTTGACTCTTTTTGTGAATTAAAAGCTGTGCTTTCCCCCAATGCAGTTGAAGTTCAAAGCTGAGGCAAATCATACAGTGCGCTTTTCTCTGTTGACTAAAATCCCCTGCTACTCACACCATTATTATGCTTAATTGGGGAGTAGAGAGACAAATAGAGTCAAGTTTAAGCCTCTGTCTATTGGTTTACTTTACTCAAGGGAGAGCTTTGATCAAGTAAAACCAAGTTCAAGACCACCCCTCCATTGTGCTATGTATTATAAAAGAAGCATATTATAAAAGAAGATATTTATTTAAAGGCTACAGTGATTCACTTGAATCATGTTTAGAATGTCTTTTTTTTACTTGAATTAAGGTGAGCTCTTTGATTTAGTTTCTGTTTTAAGATTACGTGTGTCTATATGTGTGTGTCTGTATTTTCTAATGTTTTGTCTGGTTTTTTGATCCAAATGTTGAGATACCTTTTGAACTATTGTTTGATTCTTGCAGTGAACAACAACTTAGATTTGAGTCCAATTCAAGCAGCCCCCATTGTAGAGCACCTGTGAATACATGTTCAGTTGTATGAATCCCACCAAATCTATGTGATGTGTTTTATGGATGCCCATGAACAATTTTCCTAAGGCAGCTGCTAAACTAAAGAAATGGGAGTCTGATGCCAACCTAACCAGGAAAAGGTTTTCATCCTTTATAAGTCTTTAGGCCATTTGTGCTTTTTCAGCATTAAAATATAAGTTAAGATAGTTTTCAAGAATCATCATTTTTTGGACACATAGTGAAATATAGCAAGTGAGCTCAGCAGCATTTTTGAGGTGATAGGCGTGTCTGCATACACTCATACACACCTCACCGGAGCATGTTTGGTTGCTGGTGGCTAGTCAAAGACATATGTTGTAAAAAGTATATGAATTTTTTCTGAGTGATCACTTTGTAACTGGAAGTGTTTTACTTGTTCTTTTTCTCTCTCTTTTTCTTTTTTTAAACAAAGAAGAGATTGTTTATAGCAGCTCAGATTTATTTTGTAACATATCATTAAAATGATCCAACCCAGGCCACTCACAAGAGCCAATTTGTTCGATAAGGATGAACTTGTCATACACAGAAGCCAGCCAGACAGGTTATTCTGCCGATTTAAGTCAGGTTTTGAGAGAGGGGTCTTGTGTGCACATACTCTTCTCCTAAGACAAAAGTGAAAATTCTAATGAACTAAAATATAAACACAAATGTCCTAAGACTCCAAATAATGGGCATACTTCAATATGTATTTCTCTCCGCATCAGGGAATCGAAAATGATAGTAGAAACAGATTCAATGGCAGTGATAATTTTAAAGTGCACTGTATACCTAGTTTAATTTTTCTATGTCACTAACTTTGATAGTATACATTATATTAAAAAAATATTAGGGAGGAAGAAAAGTGACTATTCATAGTGTAACCTCTGTGTTCATTCCAAATGTCACTTTTGCATGCAATAATACAGAACATGCACCTAGATGGTTAGCATTGCCCCTTTAACTCAAACATTTCCTGTCTACTATTTGGAAAAAAACTGCAAATATACAGTACCTTGTGTACATCCTTTTGTCTCTTCCTGCCAAAAGATGAATTCTCCCTTCTCTTCCTAGACACCAGATATGTCATCAGCTCTTAAGAGAAAAGACAGTCTCCTAAATTCAGACCTTGAAGGAGAAAATCATTTTACTTCATCTTTAGTAAGGATTTCATTTGTAAATGTTTCTGTCAATTGAAACATACCGAGAAGACAGTGAATGAACATTGCAGCTGAGCAAAGTGGCAGAAGGAAATTAGGCAGTGGCAGAGACTGGAAACACTGGGATTCACCATCTGTGGAGACACAGACCCATTCAAGATCATAAATCTTTCTCACAATCCCATCACTGGATAAAGGTCATCTTCCTATTTGTATTCAACCCAAACCTCTTTCCATTTATAAAAGATGGAGCTCAATCACAAAATGAATGAGAATGTCTTGGAATATGATTAAATTAAATTTCACAAAAGAGAGTGGATATAGAATTATAAAACCTACTGAAAGAGGGAGAGAGAGAGAGGGAGATCAAAGACAGCTATCCAAGATCAACTTTAGCTTACTCAAGATTCTGTTCTTAAGGGTCCCACCTTCTTATTTTCACTGATGAAGAACTTGAGGCAGAGAAAGGTGCCCATGGGGCAACAGGTGAGGACACAGCAGGATCCTCTGAAAGACACAAATGGTGGGATAGGAACTTAACCTTTAGAAAGAACAGCCTTATCCTCCTGAAACCTCAGGAATACTTTTCTGGTCCCTTTTTATTTTAACATACATACATAGTAACAATTAGCCCTTTTTTGGGGGCTATTGTAGCTTATAGAAGTTTTGAGACTCTTCCGTAGTATTTTTAATATTTGTTATTGAGCAATACTTAAATTATTCTTCATTTAAACAATTGAGTTTTTTAAGTCTGTGTGGTAAGATTCAGTATTTATTATGATTAAAATTCACCTTGTTTGATAGACCCCAGTTGTTCTGTGATGCAATGAATTTGTTGTTTCTCCTAGTTTCATGGCATATAAATAGTATACATTTACTAAAAGACAGGGGAAAGAGAGAGGATGAAATAAAATATCTCAGGCTTGACATTTGCATTGGCTTTTAAAAGATAAGAAAGATTTTGAGAAATGAACATGACAGAGAAGGTTATGCTTTTTTCTTATCCGACTGTGTACTTTGCTTCTAGCTGTTTATCACCTCCTTCTCCAATGCCCACCAAAACTTATCTTACACATTATGGTCATACAGGTGGGGTAAGAAAAATAAAAACATAAAATGTCAACACTACCTCAAAAAGGATTATCTTTATGAGTTTGCTTTATGCTGTAAGCTATAGGGAATTTCAGAAATTCAAAACAAAGGAAAATAAATTGATTTGTGAACTAAAAAGTCTTATCATAAATGAGGGAATAAAAGGTACATAATGGTAGAAAAAAATGGTACATAATGATCAAAGAATGGTTAAGAACTCTCTCAACAAGGACAATATCACCTACCCATTGCTAGCCCCTACCCAATTTGTTGCAAAATGTCAGGGTTTAGGGGAGGGGACTGGTGTCAAGATAAATGGAAGGTAGTGCTGACCTTTGCTATCAGGAGCAAGGGATAGCAAATACTCTGCAAATTTTCAGGCAGACCCAACAAAGAAGGATTACCCTCCCCAAAATACCAGTATTGACTCCATTACAAAATAATGGTAGTGGTTAAATGACTAAAAATGTCAGATAATGTACACCAGAGCCAGGACTCAAACTCTGCCTTTACTTATTGTACAGAATGTTCTTTTTGAAGCTTAATAATCCTTTATGTTTGTACAGTAGGGCATTTTGTAAAAAAAAAAGAAACGTTTGTAAAACTAGATTTATTTTCAATTTTCAGATTTGCTTCTATTTTTCATGTGGCTTATTTGGCATTTAACTTGTGCTAGTCAGTTATGTCTCCATCTACAAATAAGAATTTAGACAGGTCAGAAACTGAGAGTGCTAGAAAGTACTTTGCAAAGATATAAACAAATGGAACTTTTCAATGATATAAATAAATGTCATTTCACCAACTAAACTGTAAGAACTTTGGGGACAAGTCCATGTGTATTATTTTGCTATAACTTTCGTTATATGAAAGTTATATGAGGTCCTATGAGATGTAGGACCTTAACTGTTTGGTTTTGAGAAAGTTAATAGAGAAGCACCTCTATTTAGCAGGTTGGAGAGTATTTTATTTGTGAAGTGTATTTATTATCATCCTCTCTGATAAGATAATGTCACTAGACTGGATTCTGGAGAAAATATTCCGAGTTTCAAGCTTGACAGCATAAATGCTGAGGAGATCCTAGAAGTGCTGCAATACTTGGATTCTGCAAATTTCCTTAAGAAATAGATATCTTTTTTTTTAATTAAAGTTTATTGGAGTGACAATGGTTAGTAAAGTTACATAGGTTTCAGGTGTACAGTTCTGTAATACATCGTCTATATATATCACATTGTGTGTTCACCACTCAGAGTCAGTTCTCTTTCCATCACCATATATTTGACCCCCTTTACCCTCCTCTGCCACCCTCTTCCCCCCCCCTTACCCTCTGGTAACCACTAAACTATTGTCTATGTCTATGAGTTTTGTTTCTTCATTTGTTTTTCTTGTTCCTTTGTTGTTTTCAGTTTTATATACCACATATCAGTGAATTCGTATGGTTCTTGACAAAAAAGAATTTTAAAAAATCTAAAATGCACATGTCTATAATAAAATAAAAAGTCAAAAATATGCACAGAAATAAGATAATAAGGTTCATTTTTTAATATATGCTTTGATTTATAAGCATGCATATAAGCATAGTCCATACATTGGGATTTATGGTTTGTTTGAGTATCTGCCAAAGATTTGAAGCAGGGCTGTATTTTGCTTTCTTTCTTTCCCCATTGATTAATTTACTAGGTGACATTGAGCAGATTCCTCATTTTTTTTCTACATGTCAGCATCTTCACCTCCACTAATACATCTTGGGAGTCAGGGACATGACAATCTATACCTCCATATACTGACAAAGAGCATAATAATTTTTAGCAAAAGAGGAACTGAACTTTTAAATTTATCAGCAATATACCTTTGAGTGTTTTTAGGAAGTTGGGATTTATTTAGTTCAGGATGGTTGTTTGTTTTTGTCTTCATCTGTGAATTAATGTACTGTACAAATTTAAACAAATGAGAAGAGTTTGTCTAGATGAATTCTGCAGGCAGCTCTTCTACGTCATGTTCAATGATTCTTTGTTCCCTTATAACATGATCTTAAGATTTCCATACGGTCACCTATAAGCCGAAGTCACACATTTGGGAAGTTTGTCATTTTTTTCTATATAGATCATGGCATTAATTACCCATATCAATGTTCCATTGGTCAAATATAATTTACAAGGTGAGCCAAACAGAAAATTAAGAAAGGAGCAAAGATGAATAAGACAACAAAACAAATACACACTATATAAAGTACACAGCATTTAAATTAGCTGCAAATGTCATGCTATAAGACATAAATTATATAGCATCTTTATGTATTGTCTTTCCTCTTGTCCTTATTTCCCCTTTTAAAATTAATTTTATACAATTGTGTTAATTCTTTAAAAATAGCCTCAGGTACCATTATGTTTTTGTTTTTTTTTTGTTTTTCTTTCTAAACCACACCAATTCTAAACATAAACTAAGAAAGTCATACACACACACACACACACACACACTCACACACACACACACACACACACACACACACACACACACACACACACACAAGAAAAGCCAAAACATATCTAAAGGTGCAATTCAACAAGGATAGAATGATGTCAATCCTCTTGAATAGCTCTGCCTTAATTGCCATAGAAAAAGCAGCAAAGGCAAGAATGGTAGTAAACCGGAGGAAAATGAATCTTATATCTGTGGTATGTTGGGCATTTGGAGCCCAGTTTGAGAGCAGAAAGTAGTATCACGTGATTTAGAGTGATGTTGTTTCCCATGAAATTTTGGTTTTAGTCCTTACTCCACTTTTATAGAAACTCATCAGGGCTATTTAGCTATAACACCAGAAGAATTCTCATTTTTACATTCAAAACTGGTCTACATAGCTAAGATTACCTGTTTATTTCAGACACCTTCTGACACTATATGAGGTGTGTAGATACTAAACACCTTATGTATCATGTCTTGGGCATGGCTGGTGGTTAGGGGTCATTACCAAGGTGTGAATAATCCCATTCGAAACAGAAAACAATAGCTAGGACTCAGGAGGGAAGAGCAATTATCTACCTTTAAATCAGGACTATCAGGAAAGCACAGTACTGAGTCCTGTGGAACAGACAGAAAAATTATTTTGGGGGTAAGTAAAACAGGCTTTGTATGAGCATCCGGATTAGCTCAGGGCCTAGGGTAACAGATTCATTCTTAAAGGTGAAAGGTAATAGAAAGGAAATACTAAATTCAAACTTTCCCTACTTTATAATTTTGCCTCCAGGTGGCCTGGAGTGGAAAGATTCTATGAGATCATTATGAACTTTGGGCATGCAAAGTCTCAATGCAGTATTTTTGTATTATATTCCTGGTTTAAAAAAAGCACACACCGAACATTTGAAATAGACCTTTAAAATATGCTAAATTTATTTTAATATATATTAAAATTTTGAGCCAAAAAATATCTAAATTGTGCATACATTGACTCTTTTTTTTTGTTCCACATCTTATACACTAAGAGTTTGAATTCAAAATATTGTGTGAACATCCACTAGTACAGCTGTTTGTTTTACAAATATTTAATTAATCCCATATCTATTTACTTTATTAAAAATATAGGAAGATAAAAGGTACTTATTACTGAATATGTAATAGGGCTGAGCCACCAATCACTTTATATTAACCCAAATTCCTGGCCAACATCAGAACTCCTCAGTTATGTTCACATGGACACCATGATATGGCAGGCTTTGCTGATGATGAAAGTCACACAACAAACTTTACAAATTATTTTGAGCAAAGCTCTGTGATGGATACTTTATAGAACTTAATAAAAAAGTACTTAGTCCTTGATCTTAAGACACTTAGAAAGTACAGAAATGTTAGCACTATCCCACTAACCAAAGTGGAAGATTTGAGGGAAAACTAGAATTTACCCATTTCCTTCTCTATTTAAAAATAAATTCAGGCCGGCCGAGTGGTGTGATGGTTAAGAACTGGCTTGGAATGCCAGAGGGCCCCGGTTCGGATCCCACATATGAGGGCCAGTGACACTGCCCTCCACAGCTAAGATGCTGAATAACAGCTCAACCTGGAGCTGGGCTGCCGTGAGTCACTGGCGATGGCGTAGGCTACAGCACCTGCTGCAGTGGGTTGCCATGGACTACCGTATGTAGCCAGCAGCCAGCATGAGCAGCCAGCAGCCACAGTGAGCGGCCGTCCAGAAGCCGGCGACTGATCTGCCTCACCTGGGAAGAGCGCAATGATGGTGCCAACTTGGGCCAGTGAAGCAACGTCCTCCACAACTAGATAGAAGAACAAAAGGACAGCAACTTGTCTGTTCCCCTTCCCCCAATTCCCCAGCACTGTTCCCATCCACCTAATTCCCCAATAAAAAAATCTTAAAAAAAATAATAATAAATAAATAGATAAATAAATAAATAAATTCAATGGCTATTATTTTGAGCATTTTGCTAACTTTTCACTGAACAATTTAGTTAAATTTTCCCTTTGAAATTCTAAACAATCTCCTTTTCAATCACCAGTGCTTAACACCCTAATCACTTTAAGTCTAAACCAAAATACAATTCTTACGTTAGCTTATTTCTCAGTCTTTAGTCTTCTATTACATCAAACTATCTTAAAAAGCATTTCCATTCAATGTCTCATTTATTGAAAAAATTTGAAGTATTATTAATTGTTGAAAAAATGGTAGAATATAGAAAAGAATAAAGAAGACGATAGAATCACCCCAATTTTCACAGCACCAAAAATCACAGTTGATGTTTGGTTTATTTCTGTTCAAACTTCTCTAAAAGTAAATCAACATTTAGAGGGAAATTTTACAAACTTGAAATTGATCTGACTATATCATAATCTGATTTGTCTTAACGTAGTAATATATCAAGTTCATTTTTGATGTGTTAAATATTATTTAAGATATGTTTCAATGATTGAATTATCCCAGCATACGTATATACCTAAGTTATTTAACAAATCTCCATATTGTTTAGACATATAGATGATTTTCAAATTTTCATTATTATAAAGAGCACATCAATAATCTTATATGGACATAAATTTCTAATCTTTTTTTTTGTAAGTTCTCTGAAGTAGAACTATTAAGTCTAAGGTTATAAACTTTTTTTAACATTTTTATCTGATTGCCTCATTGCCCTACAAAAGTTCCACAGTATTTCTCATAGATAATTTTTCTCACAGTTGTTATTATGAATAGACGAATATCATCTTGTTTCTTAAACTGGATTGTTCCTGAAGGAGGTGGCAAAAGTGATCTATACCTTTGGTAATATCGCTAATTATTACATTCACAATACACTTATCTCACATAAAGACTGCTCAGTTAGTAACTTCATTCCTAATAGTGCTTGCAAAGCTTTACTGTTTGTCTTTTTTTTTAATAATAATAAATGTATCCCCAAAGTTGCTAAAATATACTCTATAAGAAGAAATATTTCAACATGATTGTTTCAGGCAGAGATGTTTAAGTGACAGCAACAGGCTCTGGTTTGAGAATGTTATATGAAACTAATTTGAATGTTACCCCATATTTGGATGATCCCAAAGAACAACGTTTTTCTCTGAGTATCTTTCCCAAGAAGCTGGTCAAGCGATAGCATTTGCTCTTTGTCCCTTGTGCACCCCAGCACTCTCATTTTTTTTTAACTTTGTTTGCCTTCAAGGTGTTTCTCTGTGCAATAACTTTATTTGTAAGAGCATTTGGAGTGAAAGGTGATCATGGGCCAAAAGCCCTGGAAATCTGCTGAAGTAAAATGTAGAAAGGAAACACGTCCGTAGCAACACCTTCACACCTCTGTGGTACCACCCTTCACCCTTCACACAGTCTTTTCCTGAAGGTGAGTAAAATACACCTTCATTGCATTATATTTTGTGTACAAAGTGTATGTATTTACACCCAAATTACTGTTAATTATATAAGCTTGTTCAAGTGAAATATTTTTCTGTCAGCAAGAACTGGGAGGGAATTAAATATTTTTCCTCAATAGAATTGATGGAAATATGTTTTCATTTAATGCTTTTTGACATAATAGTGAGGTATTCAGAATCAAATTAAATTCATTAGGTGAGAATTGATGTATAGAATCAGGTGAGAAAAATCTGATTACAAAACATTATCCCTTTTATGATCATAATTGAATATTATTTTTATATATTACATATAATTTTAATCTAGAAGCATATATACACAAATTTTCTAGAAGTTAAAGCAAGTACTGGTTAAAACAAGTACCTGTTGTAATATTTTGCCTAAATTGCATAAGCTATTCAGACTTCAGTTGTAGGGCTGAAGGTAAAGATCGCACAGTTGTGAAAGTGTGACATCCATCAGGTCACTTTCAGGGTACATATGAGGCCCAGGTAAAATACTCGGGTTTCAACCAAATTATTTTCTTTCTTGAAATACCTCATACTGAAAATTTTCTATTCCAGGTTTTCACTAGGATTTACTGACTTTTTCAGTGACAAGCCTTATAGTATAGAAAAAAAAATAAAACATGCTTTATTCTCACCCTAATCCCTCATGAAAGTGTTTAAACTTACAGATTGAATATCCATCTGGAGCTTCCCATATTTGCGTTTGTCCTTGATGATAGGAAGAATATTATCGCTATCTCTAAGTGCACAGATGTAGTCTGAGGTTAAAATTTTCCTTGAACAAATGCAAGGGAATTAAAAGCATTGTCTGCCCTGATAAAAATATCAAAGCTTCTTTTTCTATTTAACTCGTGATAATTAACAGTGATACCATTTCCGAGTTCATATATGTGATGTTTAAAAGCAATATTTGAAATTTCCTAAGTTTGATGCAAGAATGAAACATTTCATTCTTGTTAGATTCTTTTAAAATAAAAATATAGGCATATTTATTTGGTAATTTTGTTTGCCCTCATTGCCTATTTTAAGTAACTCACTCAAGTTTGAAGAACTTAACAGTCATCTAACTCTTCCTTAAATGTGAATTTACTAGTTTTAGTTTTCATAATTTGCAAAGGGTTAGATGATCTTTACAGCCCATCCCTAAATAAAACAGGAACTTCAACACTGTTCCTTGTTTTTGAATACTGTTGTATTGATTGCCAATAATGTACTAGGTGACATATTAATAAAGTAAGCTTAATTTTAGAGCACTAGATTTTTAAGAATTTATAAAGTTGCAAATACTTAAGGCAGATAACATGGATCAGGTTGAGTATAAGAGGGGAATAATTTGACATTTTAGTTATGTGTTTTCACTGAGTCCAAAGGTGGCCTAATTCTTGAAAAATAAGAAGTGGTCAACTAAGATTTATTGATAATCATTTTAACAGTGGGCAATAAATTAGAATATATATATATATGTATATATACATATATATATATATACATATATATATATATACTTTTTCTCATAGATTCTTTGCAACAATTTAATAATAAATTAATTAGACCATGTATTAGTTTTTTATTGCTGCTATAATAAATCACCCCAAATTTAGTGGATTCAAATAAGACACATGGATTAAGCAAGACTAATGTATTAACTTATAGTTCTGTATGTCAAAAGTCCAAAAGGGTCTCACAAGGCTAAAATCAAGATATTGGCAGGGCTGCATTTCTTTTGAAGGCTCTAGGCCAGGAGAATTCCTTGTCTTTCTTGCTCCATCTTCCAGAGGCCAGCTCACGCCTTGGCTTCATCTTGAAAACCAGCACTTACATCACTCCTAACTTTTCTTCTGCTGCCACATCTCCTCCTCTGACTGACTCTTCTGCCACTCTTTTTTCACTTATAAGACCTTCTGTTATGATTATATTAGGACCATGCAGATAATCTGGAATAATCTCCCCATGTCAAGGTTCTTAATCACAATCTGCAAGGTCCCTTTTGCCATGTAAGATAACATATTCACAGATTCTGGGAATTAGGACATGGATATCTTTGGGGTATCATTATTCTTAAATATCAAATATTTTTCTTAATATGAGCAAACAACATGCATCTATTATTAAAGTTGCTTTCAAAATGGGATTTTTTTCTCTAAATATTTTGACATTTTATGACTGATTTCCATTTTCACTTTAAGTTGAAGAACTAAAAGGAAACATTAGATACCCCAGTGCAACATAAATGGGTCATTTGATCATAAAATTGTCATAATGAGGGAATGGATAAAAATACTTTATTGATAATAATTTTGATAAACATAACATTGTAGTAACCTTTGACATACCACTTAATTCTGAAAATTTTGACTTTGTATTGTATTCCCTTCTCACTCAAGGAAAGAGAAAGGATCAATTTACCATTGCCTATTGTAATTTGAAGGTGTCTTTGAACAATAGACGGTTAAGAGTGCTAAGGTTTAGTGAAGGCCTCTCCTATTGGTCTTGAATGTTCACCATGGAGTGTTTTTCTCTAACTCTCCTAAGGGTAAGGCAGAATTTATCAGCCTCATTAGTCTGGACTTCCACTGGGGCCTGGGTGAAAGGTTTAGAATGTGATCAGCACACAGCTTTCATGACCTTTCATTTGAGCAAACATTTTAGCAAGGGAGGGAGACCTCATGTAAGTCTCAACCTCCACAGGAGGTGGTTTTCCCATTTCTATATGGGGATGAAAGGAACCATATCAAAATCAATTCAGTGGAGATAGTAAAAAGGTCATTGACTAAATTCTATGTCAGGTATTCTCAGTACAGGCTGAGTTGGTTCATCTTTAATTATTTTCATTCCTCAATTTATTTTGTGTTGGTGATTTTTTATTAACAAGCATAGTGGATACCTTTATCACTTTTCCTATAAAATAGTCTTGATCAATAGTCAAAGAGGAACAATTGGCTTTGGATGATTACTTCATGTCATTAATTCATTGGAGGTGCCTTTGTTTTTATACTTGGCATTTTTATTGGGGCATACAGTAAAAAAAGGAGTGGGAAATCTAAGTCTTATTTGGGTATATTTGAGGGTCAGTTATGTAGAATATAATCAAGGAGTTTTCTGTACCTTTACTTCCATCTGTCCCTGATACTACCATACCTTAGAACAGCGGTTCTCAACCTGTGGGTCGCAACTCCTTTGGGGGTCAAAAGACCCTTTCACAGGGGTTGCCTAAGAACATCGGAAAACAAAAATATATTTACATTACGATTCATAACAGTAGGACAATTACAGTTATAGAGTAGCAACGAAAATAATTTTATGGTTGTGGGTCACCACTACATGAGGAACTGTATTAAGGGGTCACGGCATTAGGAAGGTTGAGAACCGCTGCCTTAGAAGAACAAATTCTTGGTTCTGGTGAAGGAGAGCCCAAAGATATGGCATGCAATAGAAATAAAAATGCACCTTTGGGGAAGGTCTTGGGAGGGGGCAAGCCAACTGCTTTCTACCTGAGCTTTCAATGCTTCATAAGAAAAACATAGGGTAGGTGAAATCAAGTTATTGTATCACATATGAACCATTGGAACCTCTGAATTTTGGCAGCATTTAGCATAATCAGGGACAACTAAAAGATGCCAAAGTGTTATATCGCTTGCAGTCCATCAGTAAGAATGATTTTTGTGGTCAAGCTGACCTTCTAATGATTGCATTTGTATTCATAGGAGACCTATAATAAGCAAGTGTTGTTCATTACTGCTATACTGCTCTAACAAAAAGTGTAATTATGTGAGCTCACATCACTTGGGGTAAACCAACAGGCATTGCTGTATGGACATGAATAAGCTATAATTATGTTTTCTCTTTAGTTAAACACACACACAAACACACACCCTATTTTGGGAGCATTTGAGGAAATGTCTAAGTGAATGTAAGGTTGAGTGCTCTGTTTATAACTAATAGCTAAATTATTATATAATTAGCAAAATAATTATATAATTAGCTAAAATTATTATAAAATATAGAGGATGCCATTTTTATCTCCCTGTAGAAAGAGGGAAAGAAAAACTTGTATGCAGTTGACCCTTAGACAATGTGAGTGTTGGGGCACCGTCATCCCCCACCCCCATGCAATTGAAAATTCATAACCTTTGACTCCCCAAAAACTTAACTAATAGCCTACTCTTCACCAGGGAAGCCTTACCAATAACATAAACAGTCCACTAAAATATATTTTGTGTTTTGTGTGTATTATATACTGTATTCTTATAATAACATAGAGAAAAGAAAATGTTATTAAGACAATCATAAGGAAGAGAAAATACATATACAGTATTTATTGAAAACATTGGAGCATTCAGTGGACCCATGTGTTTCAAGGGTCAACTGTATTCTTATATTCTCTTACATATGCTAAATGTTTATTTTACTTTAGAAAAATTATGGTGAATGAGATAAGTTTAATAAGGAATTATATATGAGATGAACAAAATATAACCAGTAAAATCAACAAAACCCTACAGTGTCCCATAGTCTTTTGTGACCTTAGTTGCTTGCCTGTGCCACTTTGCCTTCAGGATTGAAACACGTCTCAGATTCTCCAAAAGCCTTGCCTTGTGATATTTGCATGCTCATTATTCATAGCTCTTTCTTCTAACAGTCTCAATTTCATTTTGAAACCACTTCTATTCCTCTTCATTTTTGTGGTTCCAGCAGTACTGATTAACACTCTAACTCCATGAGGTTTGTGTGACTCAGGCCTGGACAACCTGTTTAATCTACTCTGACCACAGTAACAGATTCAGGAATGGATGCTTGGCCCATGCCAAGAGGATTTTTTTTTTTTCTGAAATTACTGAGTAAGAGGTAGCAGTGTGCTGGTAAACCAGATGTAGAGTGGTGGGGGCTGATGGGTAGTGCAGAGATGGGAAGCCATGATTCATAGCGTTTGTTGATTTCCCGTAAATACTCCTACCTTGGATGACTTCCGTCTACCAAGTTGGCACCACTAAATACAAAGTTTTCTTTATATAGTGAGCAGCATCATGCCCTGAGCAATAAGGTTTGCCTTTTTCTTAAGCTATTCTATTAATGTGTTGTTCCTAACTCTTCTGTGCATGCAGAAGCTTCTTGGTCTCTGCCTGCAGGCCTTGAGGAAGAGGCAGCTCTTCCCCTCCCTCTGTAAATGATTGGGTAGGAATGCGTATTCACCAAGGGTAGTGAACCTATTAGCTATACAGAACCTATGCTATGTTAAGCTAGGTCAATGCAATTCATTTTATCTGGTATTTTAATTGATAAGCACAGAGAAAACAAAGCAGTTGGTAGCCATTGCTGTAGGTCAGAAGAGGCACACAGACAGAAGCCATGAGGCAGTGTTGGGGCTCTTAGGTAGAGACTATGGTAAACTGAAAGCAAAAACAATATAAAAAAAACCCAGACATACTAAAATACAGAATCTTATTTCCCCTGAGAAATACAGATAGAACAGCTGACTGCTAGAGCTGCTTCAATTCCTGTCAAGACTCTTGTTCCAGAGATGGACCACATATATTCTTAAGAGAAGCTCTCTTAAGAAAGCCTCATTAATGAATCTGTTTACTTGTAACAAAGACTTTAAATAACATGAATTTGTACGAGGAATCAGGTATAAACAAATAAAAATGGTGGGTAATTGGAATTATTTATTGGATTGTCGGGAAAGTCATGATGCATTTTTGCAACAAAAAACAGAAAAAATACATCATGACTTTCCCGACAACCCAATAGAACATTATAGTGGCTATGATACAGCTAATTAAGTCCTGATCTGTGATTTCTGGAGAACAAGAGCATCAGGAAAATTCACTAAAACAGATTTAAGCAGCTAGCTAATATTCCTGAGGTTTCTCATCCCATTAAATACCTTACCATCCAAAATAAATGCCCTATAGTATCAACCATGGGAACTGTATGTTTCAAGGTTAGTGAACTATTCTAGAAAATGCAATATGTGTTCAGAACCAGAATGAATGAATGGTACATAGCTCCAGGTACTGAGAAGAATTCTCTCATAAAAGTTAGCTGTTATGACAGTTTTAAGTTTTTACTACTATTTTATTTCAGTTGGTTTGTAGGGTTTAATTGTGGAAGTTACACACCGAGAGAGGAGACAAATAAAAACTGAGCACATTTCAGTGGCACTATTTAAAATCAAAGCTAACAGTACATGTTCCAAGTACTCTTTGAAGTACTTTAGATATATTGCCTCAATTCTCCCCAAAATCTTATTGGGTAGACGAGACACATACTCATTTTATGCATTAGGAGACTAAGGGATAAAGAGATTAAGACAATTGCCTGGATATTAAATATCAGAGTCAAATTTCATAGCCTAGCTTCAGATAAGTGGCCTTGACCATTACCCTTTAGACTCCAAGATCCTCAAGCACTTGTTATTACTTCTAGAAGCAGTAGATGGAGTTGACACAAGATTCATAGCATTCTGTTTGCAAGATTTTGGTGTATTTACATTACATGTAATAGAGGGAAATGTGTTAGATGGGGACAACTTTGAAATTGTGTGAGTGGGATGTAGGTAGTTTGCTCTACTGGTCAGCAAGATCTAAGCTCCATCAGGCCTGTCAAGTACTTTGTTCATCATGGGTACATTCTGTACCAGGGTGAACTGCCTCCCAAAATCTTATAGCACAGCTTTTCACCTCCTTAGCATCCCCAACGGGACCAAGAGGTGGGACACCAAACTCAAGGACAGTCATTCCAAAGTCGATGTGGAAACTGTGATGTGGCCTGGCTCAGAAAAGATAAGCTTAGTGAGTGTGAGTCTGTTGAGAATCAGAACTAGGAAATTCTAGGGGAATGAGTCATTTAGCAGCAGAACCAAAGGGAAATGTTGTAGAAATCACTCTGGAAAGACAATGATGGACTTTGCCAAAGTTATGAGGTAACAGAAACTATAAGTAAACAGAGCTAGTAGATAAAGAAAAATCATAAACTAAAGAGTCAGGAAACTTTTTTCCCCCATAGGACATTTAAAGTAAGCATGTAGAGAGTATTTGCATCATGTGGTTGGCACAGTAGGGTGAACAATAAAGATTCCCCAAATGTTTGCTCTTGAGGTGTTTAGATGTATTGTGGGTGCAGGAATACCTTTCTCTTCAAGACTCATTAGAAGGTGACATGTCAATACATCATCTTCCCTTCTACCTGAGGTTGTTTGATTTTTCTTATACATGAAAACTACTACGTAAGACAATAAAGATGGGTTCAGAATCCTTCAGAACCCATAAGTCTTAGGCAATAGCTTCTGGTAGCTAGTATTTCATAGCTCCTCCGGGTTATGAGTTAGCAAATCGCTCTGGGACTCAGTCTGTGACACTTTGAATGGCACTGGTATGTGACAATATTTAAAGAAGCATTATCTGTTATCCACTAATATGAGTGTGTCTGACTTCAAAGAAGAGAAATTAGCCAAATGAGAATAATTACCAGCTGCAGGAATAATAAAATGTGTCTCTTACATGAACTAGATCTTAGATATGAAATCGAAAGAGTAACAATTCTTATATGAATTTATTTGTGGAGAAATGGGAAAAATATTTGGACTGATTTTAATCGTTCCCTCAATTCCAACTTCTCCACAGTAAATTAAATAATTAAGCAGCATCATTTATATCTTTTGTCAAAAATAATGCAACCGATATCTTATTTTTCTTACTGCTTCAGATGAATTTCCTAAATACCAATACACTGTGTTGCATACTAAGTTCTTTGTTCATCCTGACTTCCCCCCTTTTAGGAAACTACACCCATGTCATTCTCTCCAGATATTTTTTTTACATCTGGCAGTTAGCTGGTCGTCTGTAGCATTCCTTTATAGTTACTATACTAATCGTGTCTAACCATATCACCTGGAATTTGTTTTTGTTCTGTTTTAAATTAACAGCAATCTAACTTAGGCACACCTAAATTAGGAGTTGTGATATAAACACATTGTGGTTTAAACTTATAAAACAATTTTAAATCAAATATCTTGTTTTGTACTGCGATAGCTAACTTTTGAAATGATGTATCATTCATTACTATTTCCATTTCAGGTGTGTTACTAAGAATGGTTTCTGTTGCAATTGACAGAAACCCAAAACAAATGGGCAAAACAGTAAAGGAAATACTGGATGACTGAAAACATCAAATGATAGATTTGGCTTTGGGCAGTTCCATTGGGGCTCTGCATCTCTCACTCCAGTATTTTCTGGGCTTTTCCTTCATGTGTTGGCTTTCTATGCAGATACATTTTCCACATGGCAACAAAAAGCTCCAGCAGTCAGAAACCTCACATCTCCTCACCTTACCTTCTGCTTGACCTGACCATATGACTTTCCTTTCCCTAATGATCGCACTGAAGTCCTAGACTCCTCTCTGACTTTTTAACCTAGACCAACTTAGGCTAAGTGTGGACTCCTGAAACAGCTATTGAAATGCTGTACTCTGTGTAGTTTGGTCCTCGATTAGGTATCTGTCACTGAAGCAGTCATTGTGAGTATGGGATAGGTTTAAACTGAGTTGATGATGCTAATCATCCCTGGAGATGGAGCAAGTGAGAGTGATCCCATGCTCCCTGCGCGGCTGGTACCCACGAGGAGAGGGCTGGTAGTATGCTGAAACGGCTACTTCTACAATGTGTACCATCACAGCGGAGGAGGCACCCCAAAGCGTGGAATCTGAAATGGGGATTGGATTTCTGCTCCTCACTTTGAAATTGTAAGACCCTGATCGAGTCACTTCACATTCTTAACACTATTTCTTCAGTCACAAAACAAGAATAATATGAATAACTACACCTTGAAAAGGAGTAATGAATCTCTGATGTAAAAGGAAAAAAATACACCCTGTGTGTGTTTCTCTTTTACTCTCACACTATGACCACACTTCACTTTTGACACCAGATATGTAGGTTTCCCACACATCAAGCAATTCTCTGTGACACGAGCTGAGTGTCCTATGATTCAATTCTGACCATATTTTCCTGGAGTTAGTGTCAGATCCCACAAGCTAAGTGCTCGGTCCCACGAGATGGCCCCTACTGCAGACACCAATCACAAGTCCCAAGTTGTCACCTGCATTTCTGACTGACTATACATTAGGGTCCCCAAGACCCCCCCTCCTTGGGTTCAATAATTTGATAGAGAGGCTCAAAGAACTCAGGGAAACAGTTAAGCATATTGGTTTATTATAAAAGATATAACAAAGGATACAGATAGACAGCCAAATGAAGAGATGAGTAGAGAAAGATATGAGACAAGGGATATGGTGCCCTCTCTGGGTGCACCACTCTCCCAGCACCAAGCCAGAGGCTCTTTGAACCCATATAGTATTGAGACTTTTAGGAGGCCTCATCACTTAGTCATGACAGATCATTAACTTAATCTTCAGTTCTTCTTCCCTCCCTGGATGAAAGTTCCAAGCTTCTGATCATGAGTTGGTCTTTCTGGTGACTAGCCCCCATCCTGAAGCCATCAAGGAGCCCAACAATAGTCGTTTCATTACAACACAAGACACTCCTATCATCCAGGAAATCCCAAGGATTTAGGAGCTCTGTGTCAGGGACCAGGGTCAAAGGCCAAATATTGGAATAGAAGATGTTCCTAGCGCTCTTATTACTTAAGAAATTTCAAGAGTTTTCCGAGCTCTGTGCTAGGAACTGGGGATAGAGACCAATATATGTATTTTCTGTTATTTCACACCTGCCAGGTAACTTTTGTACACCATAATAAATTTCTTTGTTAGTTTACTATGGCTGATGTTGTGGCTATTACAATTTAAATTAAAAAATTAACTTAAGGATATATAAATACATAAACATATATAAAAATACACATGTAATAAGAACGCTGAAGCTTTAAGAATTTCTTCTAAGTGATTCAAGTGCTTATATAAACATTTGATTTCATGAGAATTTTCCGGTGTGTTTTATAACAAAATGCAGAAATTTATAATAATAATTACTGAGATACTGAGATGATTCTGTAGTCAAAATATTTGGGAAATGATAAATTAAACCAAAGTAATTTGGTTTCTTTGCAGTAAGACTTTTTAGAATTTTAATATGCTAATATTAAAGGTGAATCTTTAAGAGTTACATTATTGCAGAATTTATCATGATATAAAACATCATAAATCCCATCATATCATCGAAGAGGGATGAAACATTAGAAAAGTGGTTCTCAACACCCTCCCGCCCCCTCCCCCCCACACACACAGAGGACATTTCACAATGTCTGGACACACTTTTCATTCCCACAGGTGGGTGGGTGCTATTGTTATCTAGCGGGCAGAGTTTGGGGAAGCTGCTAAGCATCCAAAAATGCACAGAATAGTCCTGTACAACAGTTTCTCAGCCAAAACTGTCAGTAGTACCACAGTGAGTGAAGAATGCCTGTGTTAGACTAACATGTGTGAAATGAACTTTGGTAAACACTGATTTCTATGGCTGATGAAAGATTCTCTAACTCCAAAGAATAGTACAGTATAACCACCTGGCTCAGTATAACCAAATGGCTTACTATCAACTTGACCTTTATTCAATATGAGGATATATACCTAAGTAACTGAAGAGTAGCCAAAAAAAGTAAGTTTAAATCTTCAATTGTGCCCAAAATAGCTCTAACAGGGTTACTATAATAAATTTCATTTATTAAAATGATTGAAAACTTTGTTATTTTGTGAAAACCTTTTATCTAATACTGCACATCTTAACGTGGAATTAATCAAACTACATTGCTCAAATAGCACCAATCACATACTAGCAGCTTACATTTGAAAATCACTGATCCTTTCTAAACAACTTTTATATCTCTGTTCTTATTCTTTTCATTGTCATCCTTGATATAAATTCCCCTAAAGAGAAAATTTTTAATAGTTAATACAAATTGGTTGTGTCCAGAAAGTATAATAGAATGGTTCGAATAAGAAGTTTTTGTTAGTCCTGTAAATTCCTATTAGAAGTTTGATCAATTGCTCTTGTTTGAGATTTCAGTCTATATTTAAAAAAATATTTAATATACAATATTATTTATAAATTTAATATACAATATTGAGAGTAAATATTTGATTTTAAAGTCATTTTCTTGTATTTAATCTCTAGAATAAAATAATAAAACTTTATGAACCAGAAAAGTGAATAAGTTCAGGTGAAACGAGCCATAATTAGAATTTCCTGAAAGCTGTGTGTGAGTGGTTCTCCCTGCCTTTAAGATGTACTCAGACTATAATATTGCAGAGAGTTTGTGATTACTTGGACAGTCTCTGACTAGCTTGTCTAGAAAATTTCTGCTTTAACACAGATACAAAATACCTAGACAAGCAAGCAAACAGCAACAACGAAACAGCAGCAATAAGGCCCCGTGACATCTCAGTTTTTGTCCTCATCCTTCCAAAGTCAAATCACATAGGGAACCTGAGGTGACAGAATAATTTTACACATGAGACAGCTGAAGCCTAAAGGACCTGATGATTTACGTGTCAGAGTCAGGTCGAAAACAGCTCTGCTGCTGATGACTCGTAGCTCTTTCCACAAATATATTATCTTCATTACGGAATTTCTAGAGCACGATTCTGAAGTCCAGAGCAAACTGGTGAAAGTTGTAAGGAAACTGTTCATCTGTATCTCCTCACATTACAGAAAGGTAGATATATGTCAAATAAGATCATTAGCCACCCTCGTATCTTTCTTTTCTTGTCTCTTTTTCTTTTTTCTTAGAAGAATTACACGGTTAGCAGTAAGAGTAGGTCAAGTAAGGTGACTGGTCTAGTTAGAAAGTAACTTATTTACAGTGCACATCCCGGGACTGTAGTGGAAATTCCCCAATGCCGTCATTTAGTAAGGCACAGGTACCTGGCTCAGACTGACACAATTTGCTATATCCAGCTTTTGTTTGCTAACCTGAAAGGACAACAGTGATGTAATGTTATTTTCTCCAGCTAGAGTATCTCTTGGCTTTTTAGACTTCTGTGTGTTGGTAGGCTCAGTCTTGGGTCCAAGAGAAGAAATCCTCATGATTGGCTTTAATTAACTTAGTTTCCTTACCTATTTAATAAAGATATAGATATTTATCTCTTTATGTCTGTCTAACTATCTATCATCTATCTTTCATTCCTTAAAAGGAAATAAATTAGGATAAATCTATTGTAAAACAGCATATTAGTTTTATTTAAATTAATATTTTAATATGCTTTTCTTTAATATCTGGACATTGTTTTTCAGATAAAGTTTCTCTAAATTTAAACCAACGGGTCCAATTGTTAATTTGAAAAAAGGCATAATAAGCGTACTATTTTGCCTGTGTTTTCAGAGTTTTGAGACACACTGTAGTATAAATATTGTGATCACTTTCTCCTCATAAATGCTAAGTCACATACTCACAGGATTAAAGACCTGTCAAGAAGTTGTGAGCTGGGCTTTCTCACTTTGGGCTTTTTAGAAGCAGCAGTTTGGAGTGGTGGGAAAAGTTGGGTCTGGAATCAGATATAAGACCAATAGTAGGCATAACAATATTAATAGTTATGTCACTATGCCAAGTCATGTATATGTAATCCCTGTAGTAATTAGTGACGTAAATAGCAGTGTGATCTCTATTTTATTGATATGAAAACTGAACCAGTTGACGCAAGGTTACACATTTAGGTGATGCAGCTGGAACTTAAACCCACTTCTGGCTGGTTCCAGTTTTAATTTTTAACCAGTAAGCTGACCTGAGCTTGTATTCCAGGGTCCCTACTTTAATGGCACCACTTTCACAATCATACCACCTCTTTCATCCTCCACTTCCTCATTTGTACAAAAGCATGTAATGCTAACTATTCCAAATGGTTATTTTAAAGGTAAAATAAGATCAGGTTTGTGTAATCACCAACATAGAGTACGTGTTTAATAATTATTTCCTATTCCTCACAAATCAATCAAAATAGAGAAATCGATATAGAAAATAATTAGTTCATAGAGTTGTTCTCATCCTTGGCTGTACATTAGAATCTGCTGGGGAACTTTTAAAAAGTACAAATGCCTACCTAGAAGGGTGTATGAGTGGAGTTTCTAAGACACTGGTGATGTTCTTTTTATCAGAGTGATGGTTACATAGGTGTGTTCATTTTGTGCTAATTCCTTAAGCTGTACATTTATGATAGCTGCATTCTCATGTGTGTATGTTTTACTTCCATTACAATGGATATTTAAAATAATACTACTTCCAAGTTCTCATCCCTCAGATATTCTGATTTAATTGCTCTGTAAAGGAGTGTAAACATCAGTTTTATTTAGTAGCTTCTCAGGTGATATTAATGTGAAGCCAGCATTGAAAATGGCTGTCATAGGGAAACATACCTTAGCTGATTTAAGAATCAAGGAACGCATGTTTTACTGCAAAATAAGCAATATCTGCCAAATTCAGAAGACTGAGTTGTGTACAATAACTAGACATAGAGAATATGTAATTGTATCTTTGTTTCATGGAGGGATCCCCCCAAAATGAGAATTAGAATATGTAATCATTGCCTCAAAAAGCACTTTAAATTCTTTATCTTTTCTTTTTTAATGAACATTTCTGTTAACTGTCTTATTAAACCATCCTGCTTTCTTTAACATCTTTATTCAACAAAATCTATGTATTGATAATTTGAAAAGATAAGAAAAATACATTTGTAAGTTAAAATCTCTACTCTTCCCAAATGCCCACATGTGTGAAGTTTAGCCAGACATCCTACAATGTCCAGTAATAAGGGACGGATAAGATGACAATGCCTGTATTGTTTATTCTTTTTTTCTCCAACAGATATAATCATCTTATTTGCCCCTTATTTTGGACATTGTTCTTTTAGACAATGCTACTGGCATTTTCATTTCCCCTTACCAACACACACACACACACACACACACACACACACACACACACACCCTATATGTGCTATCAGAGAAAATGGTTTTATAAAAGTATAAACAGGGTAACTTTATTAACTTCAAATTAAATAGCATTAATTTGAAAATATGCTCTATGTTAATTCTAACTTTGTGAGTCTTTATCAGTGACTTTATGGTGAAATTTTTAAGCAATCCACTCATTTTGCTTAGATGTTTCAAGCTTGTCTAGTAAAAACAGTCATATGAGATTAAATTTTATTTATATTTATATATATTCAAAGAGCTTCTAACTTACTTTCACAGGCAAAGATGCCATTCATTTTTAGCTGAATTAATTATCTTGCTCTTAGTATTTCTTTCACCCAATGATTAACTAATTAATAACCAAGAGCATTTGTACATTTCCCTAACAGTAGGGCCATTTGTATCATTGGCTGAGCCAGCAGAGTTTGATGATTGTGTATATAAACTGAGTTATCAGCAGGGTAAACTTAATTACTGACATTTTTCAAAAGCATAAACATCAGGTTTTGAGTCTACTGAAAGAATGCATATGCTTATAAGTTGCATTAAAGAATGGGATAAAATTTAAAAAAAGAATAAGATATCTCTAGTCTTATGCTAAATTGTTGAAACCACAGTGTGTACTCATGTATTAACTTCATCAAGTTTCCAGTTAGACACCAATAGATCTATTATACTTACAAAACTGCAGGAAAAACTTTGAGCAAGAAAATTTATAGAGGTAAAAACAACTGAAAATATTGAAAAATAAAGATTATTCAGTATTACACCATCTGCAGTATTAAAGTTTGGAAGTACAAATAAATCTCATTGAAGCTAGCAATACTAATGTAAGATTTATGTTGTCAATAACAGTTTGCAATTAAGTATAATGTGCAAATACTATGGGGTTATATGTTTCAGTTGTAAGAAAAGGGGGAAAAAGCATTAGCTTTTGATTGACACTTCTTAAATTTAATAATAGTTGGTGTATTGGAAAAAATGTCCTTTCCTGGGATTAGCAAAGAAAGAGCTAATATCTGTTGGTGAGTACCATTATGACTTTACACATGTCTCTGGTTTGGCTTCATTCACAGATATCACAGATATCACTTAAATAAGACTTCAAGAGAGAGCGTGGATTTTTGAAAATGAGGATTGGCCTCCGACGGTGTGGTTGCCAGGTAATGGATTAACAAACTGTCAGTGTGAAGTCCGTTCACTTCTTCTTATATGCATAATAGCATTAATTTGAACCATATGCAATTACCATTTTATAGTTACAAAATGATCAAATATTGACAACTTCACAATTCCATATGGTTCAATATATTATTAATTTACTTTTGGATGAGTGAATGGGCAGGGAGAATTTTATAGCAATTAAAGGGAAGAAGACTGTGTGTGTGTGTGTGTGTGTGTGTGTGTGTGTGTGTGTGTCTATATTTACTATGCATCTGCTATGTGCTTAGGCCCTGTCCTATGAACATGCAGCACATAGACAGCAAGGAATCAGATAAAGCCTCTGCACTCGTGAAATTTCCATGTCCTTATGGGGTACACACAGTAAAAAAGGTAATGCAAGATAAGTGCTATGAAAAACAGATAATTCAGTGAACGGGTCTACAGAGGGACTTATGGTGTGAGGAGGGCAGCTATTTTAGGTAGGGAGTCCAGGGAACAACACTTCCTTCTGGATATGAGAGTTGAAAAGCATCCTGAAAATAGAGACTCAATCTTGCAAAGAACTGTGTTCTATGTTAACAGAGCAGCAAAGGCTCTAAAGAGGGTAGGTGCTTGGCTGGTTAGAAGATGAACAAGGAGGCCAGCTAGAGCAGAGTGAGTGGAGGGGGGCAGTGGTAACAGCTGAGGTTGGAAAACTACATGCCAGCAAATGAGACTGAGGAGCAGCCAGTGAAGGAGAAGCGGCACAAGGAGGGGATGTCTTTGAAGCAAAATAAATAAAGAAATGCTTCATGAAGAGGGGACGTCAGGTAAGGTGCTGGGAGATCAGGTAAGGTGTGGACTTAGACTTGACCCCTGGGTTAATTTTTAAATGATGATCCGTTATTGTAGAGGGTTAAGAAGTAATTGTCCATGGACTTGCCCCCCCCCCTTTTAATGTATAGTTCTGTAACTTTTGAGAAACATATACAGTTGGGTTATCACCTCCACATTCACAACACAGAACTTGTCATCAAAACCCAAAATGTCCAGTGTCTCTTTGTAGTAAACACTTTCTGCGTACCCAGCCACAGATCTGTTTTCTGCCCTTCTAAATTTGCAAGTATGTCATATGTTATGGAATCATATAGTATGTAGCTTTTTAAATCTTCCTGCTTTCATTTAGCATAAAGCATTTGAGATTCATCATGTAATTATATGTATCAGTAGTTCCTTTGTACTTACTGCTGAGTAGTATTCCAGTGTATGTATAAATCACAATTTCTTTATTCCCTAGTTGAGGGTTGGTTGCAGTTTTTGAAGATTACAAATAAATCCACTATAAAAATTTACACTGTGTGTGTGTGTGTGTGTGTGTGTGTGTGTGTGTGTGTGTACATAGGTTTTCATTCTATTTGGGTAAATACCTAGGAGGAAGAATGCTGGGTCATCTGGTAATTATATGGTTAACTTTTTTTAAAAAAAGCATCACACTGTTTTTTTCAATCATTGAACCATTTTTCATTCCTACCAGCAATATATGAGAGTTCTATTTGCTCCATAATTTTTTTTCTTTTTTCTCTCGCTCTCTTTTTTTTTAATTTTAGCAATTCTAAAAGGTAATATATCATTGTGGTATTACTTTTTATTTCCCTAATGACTGATAATATTGGGCATCTTTTCAAGTATTTACCGGCCATCTCTATTTTCCTTCAAACTATCTGTTCAAATAATTTGCCCGTTTTTAATTGGGTTGTTTATTTCCTTATTTTTTAGTTATGAATGCTCTACATGTGTTCTGCACACCAGGTTTTTATCAGATATGTGCTCTGCAAATATTTTCTCTCCGTCTGTGGCTCATCTTTTCATTTTTTTAGCAGTGTTTTTCAAAGATCACAACTTTCTAAGTTTGATGAAGTTCAGTATACCTTTTTTTAAATGAATTAGGCTTTTCCTATAATATCAAAGAAATTATTGACTAACTAACTCATAGTCACAAAAGTTTTCTCCTGTATTTCTTCTAGAAGTATTATAGATGCAGATTTTACATTTATTTTTATTTGTATTACATTTCTTGGGATGGTATTGGTTAGTAAAATTATATAGGTTTCAAGTGTACATTTCTATAATACATCATCTATATATTGCATTGTGTGCTCACCTCCCAGTGTCAGTTCTCCTTCCATCACCATATAGTTGACCCCCTTTACCCATTCTTACCACCTCCTCCTTCCTTACCCTCTGATAACCACTGAACTATTGTTTGTGTCTATGAGTTTTTTTATTGTTTTGTTTGTTTGTTTGTTGCTTTCAGCTTTCTATCACATATATTAGTGAAATCGCATGTTTCTCAACTTTTTCTGCCTGAAGTATTTTGCTTAGCATAAGAATTTCAAGATCCATCCATGTTTCTCAAATGGCAGTATTTTATCTTTCCTTTTGGCCAAGTAATATTCCATTGTGTATCTGTACCACATCTTCTTTATCCAATCATGTATCGAAGGACACTTTGGTTGTTTCCATGACTTGGCCACTGTAAATAATGCTGCAATAAACACTGGAGTACATATATCTTTACGGATAAAGGTTTTCAGATATTTTGGGTAGATACCCAGAAGAGGGATTGCTGGGTCATATGGTAATTCTATTCTTAATTTTTTGAAGAACCTCCATACTGTTTTCCATAGTGGCTGTACCAATTTATATTCCCACCAGCAATGTATCAGGTTTCCTTTTTCGCCACAGCCTCTCCAACACGTGTTATTACTTTGTTGATCACAGTCATTCTAACAGGTGTAAGGTGGTATCTCATTGTGGTTTTGATTTGTATTTCCCTAATAGCTAGTGAAGTTGAGCATTATTTCATATACCTGTTGGACATTTGTATGTCTTCTTGGGAGAAGTTTCTGTTCAGGTCCTCCGCCTATTTTTTAATTGGGTTGTTTGATTTTTGTTGTTGAGTTGTATGAGTTCTTTATATATTTTGTATATTAGCCACTTATCCGAGGTGTTGCTTGCAAATATCTTCTCCCATTTGGTTGGTTGCCTTTGTTTTGTTGATGGTTTCTTAACAAAACATTTTACATTTAGAACTCTCAGAGTTTGTAAGATTGAAGTCATTGGTGTCTTTTGCATGAGTGAATATTAGTTAATTTGTTCAAATAAAGGACTAGTCAGAATAAGTTAAAGAAAAAAATGCATGATAAGATAATTGAGACCATCTTTATAGACAACTTTAGCAGACTTCTGCTATAAAGAGTAGTGAAAATTGAGGTTTTAGCTAAAGAGAAACCTTGTAGGTGGAGTATGATGGCTGGTTATGTGTAAGAAAGCAAAGTTAAATGCGTTAGCATGTGCATCTATAAATTAAAATAGTACAAATTGAGACAAATCACTGGAGGACAAATGCAGTGAAACCACTCAGTAGTGGGTTAAAAGCTCTAAGCACAGAGAAAGGTTATTTAAGATGAAAATAACAGGGTTTCTAGGGCAAGTAAGGATACACTTCTATGCTTTCTGCATTAGAGCCAGTGAAATGTTTGGCTTGGAAAAAATGAAAAGAGGTGGGAAAAGAATTTCAATTTGACCTTAAACTCAGCAACTTGTCTGATTGAATCTTTTTCCATGGATTGAGCAAGAGAGATTTAGAAAGTGGGGGTGTCTTTTCTCTGGGCAGAACCTCAATGGGTTTCGCATTTCCTAGGATCTCTTAAAACCTCCTTTAAACACAGTCTGTTTTTAAAGTGACTTCAGTGGCTTTGGTACATTCCCTACAGTCCTGGCATTCTTTCTGCCCAGCATCCCAGAAAGTAGGTAGTTAGTAGAGGCACAGATTACATACACACTGGGCAGGATGGAAGATCAAGCTAGAAGAAAGGCTCTCTTGAGTAGCCCATTCCTTTAATTGTAAAATATTTTTAGGCTTTCAAAGGGAAAAGAGAGAGCACAGTTAAGTAGTCATGGAATTACATGGTAGTCAAAAGTCATATTTAGGATTTGATTTCTAGAACTAGATTAGATTCCATAAAACAGTATTTGGCTTCCTGAGAGCAGAGTCCTGAATTTTATAGCCGGTCAGATTAACATGGTGATGGGCCTCCATTGTATTTGTATGCACATAACTCAGTTACTGAGCCATCAAAAAGGAACGATGGGGCTTATGGTTAACATATTTAAAGAATTAGGAAGAAAGTATTGAGCTTTCATGGTGATTTTAATTCTTCTTTGCTTGTTTACATTGTCATAAAACAAGCTGTTTCTAGCTATAAGTAGGGCAACATGACAACAAGAACTAAGGTAAACTAAACCTGAAATAATTTATTTCTTTAAAATACCCAGCTAAGCATTACAGAGCACATTATGGAAACATTCCATGGACCAAATTGTAAGTGAAAAAAACTATATAGAATTCATGTGTCAAAATGATCTTTGTGTTGTGTCCATGTGCCAGCAAAGAACTATGAAAGAAATGACTTTACTTCTCACAATAATGCAAATGGTTTTGCATTAAAATTTGATAAAATACAAATTTTAATCTTTTAAATTCCTAATTTTCATTTCATTTTATCTGGGCCAGTGAAAAAATTAGGCTAAGAACAGTATTTATGACTTTTTAGTTCAACAGTGTGAACATTATATTATACTTGATTTAAGTATAAAATTAACAAATAGTTAGAAATCCTGAGTAAGTCAGTGACACCCTGTTAATAGAGATGGAGAGTTGATGATCCGTGGATTGAGAGAAGTTTAAAATTTCTCTTGTTTGTCTCCTTGTTTATATAGGATCTTATGGCCTAGTTAGTGGATACAGAACTGGACCCAGCTCAATAAGAGTACATAGAACTAGTCCATTTCTGCCAGTAAAATTGTCACATTTCCTCCAAATCCAGTTTAGATTATAATTACAGCTAATATTTTTTATTTTATTTTCTATATAGCAGCATATGCTCAATAATTCGAATGCATTTTCTTTTCATTAATCACCATAAAGTGGGTAATATTTTTATTTCTATCACAGATGAATAAATAGGTTTAGAGTGGAAACATAACTTTGCAAAGCTCACAGACAAATTATGTTAAAAAATAATATCTCAAACTCAGGTATTCCTGAGGGTGGGTTCTTAACCACTAAGCAATAGATACCTACTTAATAAAAAGAGGTACATGTTTGGGCCAGAAAATTCCTGTTATGGTGACAGAAGAACAGTGAAATCATAGCTGGAATGGCATTTAGCGATGATTGTCATTTCCAGTCTGTGTTTTGAGAAGACCATTCACACGTATTGCTTGGATGAAGAATATGTAGAGGATCACGACCCGCAGCTAAGTTTAGCTTCAAGCTAAGACAGCCCAGATATCTGAGAAAAGACACCGAGTTACTATATATATTAGACTGCTTGCTCAGACCTACACTACTCTCAACTTTTGGCTTTCCAGAAGCTACTATAAGCATCATCACTTTAAAAAAAATGCCCAGAGTCTTAAGGACCCAAGATACTGTTGCTGCCACCTTTGAATCCCAGTGTATGTCAGCATTTAATGCAGATTCCCTTATGGGGATGTTCAGTTGAACATTTAAATAGAAATGCAATTTAGCTTAGTATTCTTATTATCTCATAAAATCAACATGTATCAGGGAACAAAGTTTTCCTTTGTAACATTCAAATAGTACGTTCAAACAGGTATGTAAGTGAAAAAGCCTTGATAAAAGAGGAAAATGTGTTCTCATATGCTGAATGGTTGCTTTGGAGACATAGCTATGACAACATTATCAGGGCTGCAGGAGTTGAGAGGGAGTCTATGCAATTATCATTTGTAAGTATGATTATATATTATCACCAGATTTTCACCCAGTGTAGATTTACCATCTGCCAATGTTGCCTGTGCTGTCATTTTAGTGTTAGTTATAGCTATTATTTTATTATTAAGTTATTTTATAAAAGTATATAATACTATGCATATGTATGACAAATTCATATATATATATATATATATATATATATATATATATATATATAAAATTTGATTCAGGATAGAGAAACTGTCAATGTCAGAAAGTTTATGGAGATGTATTCCTTGTAATACACATTGAGATCATTTTTGGTTCTGTGGCAGACACACACCCTTTGTTGTTATACACATCGAAGCTTTGCTTCGAGGAAGGACAATCTTCTCAGTCTTTCCCTCTCTGAGTCAGAATGTGAATGCTATTCTCATGGAAAGTAATTAGTGTAAATTAATAAAGAGAAGATGGGAAAGATTTTCAATCTCTCTCTCTTAATCCTCTTTCCCTCTCTCTCTGTCTCTCTGTCTCTCTGTCTCTCTGTCTCTCTCTTTCTCTCTTTCTCCTCTCTTTCCTTCATAATTCTTCCAACCAGTACTCATACTATAGAAAAACAAATCTTTGGTAAAAGAATAAATAAGCCATTGTCATTTGGCATATTGTTTTGTGATTCATTGATAGACATTTGTAGTGTTAAATAATTATAACATTTACACAACAAGTCACATTTTCCCATCAGTTTCATTTTTTTCCCTAAATTCCTAGAACAGCCTTGATATTAAATCTCTGCTTCAGAAAAAAGCAACTACTCCAAAAAAATGCTAACCATCTACCCTTTGCTTACATGCTATTCAGTGACATACATAAATGTGCACTCTGCACAGAGAGAGGGTAAAATGAAGTACTTGGTGATGAGGCACAAAGAGTTAACAAAAAGTGAGCCTCAGGGGGATTAGCAGAAGGTGATTTGATCAGTACTTTGCACCACCCATGTCGACTCTTCAGTGACCACCAGGGTCTGCCCCTAGAGATAAATTTTTTTCTGTCAGAACACCCCTAGAAAAAGGAGGTAAGATCCCCACCAGAATTATCTGGTTTTTGACGCCTGTGCAAACTGCTAGAGGTTACCCTTAGCCTGAACTCCGGGCTCATTATAATACAATTATAATAAAATGAACATTATGGCTTGGCACCCCCGTGGATTTTTCTGCATGCATTCTGGGGAAGAGCATGCACAGAAAGAAACCAGTCTTATAACTTGCTCATGTCAATCAAATGACCTCAGTCTATACGTCACATACTCTGCTGTAAGAAAATGAGTATGCTTTCTATATAAGAAAACTTAACCTGAAGATCAGTGCAATTGTCTGCTCTATCTAGACTCTGCCCCCAAGAGCTTCTCTACCAGTGCTTTTCTTCTTGAATAAACTTTCTAACTTCTATTCCTTCGTGCCTTGTGAATTCTTCCGGAACCTGCGAGTGGCCACAACACTTGGCATCCTCCATGGTGTCCCCATCGTTCCTTCTGGGGCATGACCACACTGGCTCCACCACCTGTTACTACGAGCTACTGCTGCCTGAAGAAGATATGTCAGTAAGACAAGAGAAGTGGGCGGTATGAAATGCTCAGAGCCTGGTGGTGAGGGGCACAAAATAGAAATGTCACTACTTAACGCAGGGCAGGAATCAAGGGGGTTTAAGAAAGAAGAGAGGCCTATTTCTCTCAGAATCAATTCTCCAAAGACATTCTAAGATAAAATTTCCCAAAAAATGAAGAATAACATGGCATATTTTTTAAAATCCTGCTCTATTTATAGACTCTTGCATTTCTGGTAATTCCTTAAAATTACTATGTGCATTTGCACATACACCCATTTGCAAGTATTAGAACGGTTATTTTTCAGCAAAAATAATGGTGCTGGTTTACTAATTGGGTCTCTCACCAACGGCATCTGCAGGCTGTCCACATGCTGCTATTTACACCTCCATTTTCCCGTGGCGAGTGCTTCTTCCCATACTTTCTCATTATCACACTAAGGAGCGTTAAGTTATCTGTGCACAAACCAGTGTTTCCCAAAATGCATACCAACAAAAGGTACTCTCATGGGAATGTGATCCTTCGATTTCTCAAAATTAGGATTTCATTTCAAATATATCTAGAAAAGTCAGGATTAAATAAATGTATCAGGTTTCTTTACTTAGGGTTTCTCAGAGCCTTTCATGAGTGTATGCATTACAAAGCTCCAAGAAGGAAATACCATAAGCATGCTTCTTTTCTTCCTTCAGAAAACCTTTGGAAAGACATTTTTAAGCCTTAGTCCAGCCAAGCACTGGGCTTGACAACTCAGCTGAGTACTCCAGAGCCCGTTTTCACTCTTGGCTCAGGTGTAAGCAAGGCATCACAGTGTGTCTCCGTCTTCTTGGTGATAATAAACCACAGGAGTACGTTTGGTTTTTGTTTCATGTTTCTTCCTATATTCCAGTGCTAATTTCACAATATTTCAATAGGGCAGTGTCCTATTAGTTATCACCCCAGCCACTTGTTGGAATAAGATTAGCATTATATATTGTAAAAAATTATGAAAGTTAATATAAAGAAATGTTTTAGAACTTGCATGTGTACTTGGCATAATTGACTCAGATAAAAATAGTTTTGTTCCCTCTTGAGTTGAGCCAGATTCCCAATCATTTGATGCCAGGTGATACGTGGCAAAAAGGTGGAAAATAGAAGCACCCAAAAGCCTTGAGAATGTTGCCTGAACTGGGCAGCCAAAAGCCCAGGGTGATCTATTCAGAGAAGTATGAGAATCCTGTTGGGTAATAGTTTTGAAGGTAATCTCTTCTGCGATTCCTACAAAACAACAATGTGTTATAATAGAGAAACATAAATACATGATGCTAGTATTTGGCAGATAATCGCCAAGAGGCTAAATACATAAATAGCACATGACCACTTTGTCATCAGAATCCATTGAATTTTTTTTTTAATTTGGTCATTCAAGTGGTTGTTTTGCTAAATTACTTGAAAAAAATGGCTTAACTCATGACTTCATTACAGTTTTTCTTGGTCAAATTGACTGAATTCACAGGGTGTTTTATTTTCAGACTAAAGAACTGAATAGGGACAAATGCCTTCAGACACAAAACAGTTATAACATTCATTAAGCCAGCTCCTGCTCAGAGTACCACTGTGAAGGACCTTGTATTTTGTAGCTTGTTACAACTGTTAGTCTATTGGGGGGACATAGAGAAGCATTGGATCTATAATAGAGGAATCAAAGAGCTCAAGAAATTCAAACGCTTTATTGACAGTGAGAGACACTAATGACTTTACAGAGTTAAGTTGAAAGTTAGTTGATAAGAGTAAAAATGCTCTCCTTAAATAATTTGCTAACATATTTGAAGGGCCTGTCAGATGCACAGAATTGGATAAATCCTAATTCTTCATTTATGACAGATTTTTGTTGAGCCGTGCTTGGTGCTATTTGTTTGATCGTTTTTTTAAATCACATATGAAAGACCTGCGACCCCCCACTCTCCACAGAAATGAAATACTGGAAATGACTTATCTCCATGTGGCCTTTCTTCATGCATCCTACTGTTTCACTCCACCTAAGTTTATAGAAATATATTAGCACAAATGCTGTTTTTGATGTGACATGCACACAATTATCATGCAGCATGCTTATGGAGCAGATATTGCCTTCTCTTTTTAAGATATATCTTGTCATGTCTTTATACTTTGTACAACCGCTTGACAACATAATTCCCAAGTCCTGTCAATTATGTTGTCATTCTTGGTCTATATATTTAGTAGTGTCAGCTAGTAATGATATCACCTACTTCTAGAGAGTACTGCACAGTTTGCAAATCACTTAAAGAGTTAGCTCTCATAATTTTCCACCAATTCTATAAGGTAAGCATGATTCATGTCAAGGAGGAATTAAGTGTGTCAGGACCAGAATTTTACTCCAGCTCTATGTTTTTTCCATGACATGGATCTGGAGGTATTGCTGCAATACACTAAAATCAGCAGGGCTAATACAGCTCCTGTATTGAATTACATGACTGGAATTTTCCCTCTTTTATTAAGTTGACTTCTATGGTAGATGATGGGACATCTATTTTGAATTTGTCCAGAATAGAAGACCTATGTGCTAAATCAAAGGTGATTTTGGCCATGGTTTCTCTTCTTTCTGAAATCTTTGTGTAATTCTGGAAAGACTTGTACAGGAGCCCAAAATCTGTTGGCAGCAGGCTCATGTTTTCAAAGTGAAAACAAATGCTTATCCCTGCTTCCCCTGCAGCTGTCTTTTCTGGGATTGTGTTGTTCTACCTCCTTGATTATATAGGCTTTTCAAAAATCCGGGGGAAGAGTCGAGCTGGGGAGTAACCTTGAGAGATCTGATTTCTTGAATTCAGACAATTTATCAGCCTTCCTCTTCTATGTATTATTTTATACTGAGATATTTTGCAGATCCAATAAAACCACAAGCATTTGGCCTAGTGGAAATGAGAGGAGGTGTATTGAATTAATGAAAGAAATATGGATTATGAACTATTTATAACCTCAGTTTTATTCTTCTCCAGTCCCCACAATTGGAACAAGTCTAATAAAGTGTTGCCTAGTAGTTGTCTTTAAGTGACTTTTCTTACTTAATAGCTAATAATGATTTGTAATTAGCAAATAATTTAAATGTAAATAGATTCTTCTACACTGCCTACCAGTGCTTGAAAACAATTTGTTCTCTTAAATAGCCTAGAAATTACCCAAGCAGTCTTGATGATACTGTTAATTTGCTTGGTAAAAAATTCTGTAGAGAAGTACAAAGGGAACTTTATCTCTACCTCTACCTGAATTGTAACACATTTCAAAGTAGTAGAGCTCAAATTTATGAGGTATTGTTAGCCACTGGTGTAGAAGTCAATACAGGAAAGGAATTTGTCCTGGAAGAGAATTCAGAAAGTGCCTGAATAAGTCACTGAATGCCTCAGAAAAATATTTACACCTAGTAACTTCATCAGTCTTCTTTACAATGTCCTGTGATGGTGTGCTCAAATTGAAGGATGAAGAAACCTGAGAAAGGGAAACACATTGGGAAATTATTAAAATCTGGATGGGAAAACTTAGAGAAGGGTCTGGATGGTAGCCATCAAGTTAACAAAGACAGTAACATTGGGGATGTACAAAGGTAGGGAGAGTGGTAGAAATATTTCAGAAAGGAGATGAGTGGGATTTGGTGTGAGAAGCAGAAGACGATTCCATGCTTTAGAACTGATTCCATCGTTTGTCAAATCCTAGCCAATCCTCGCAAAGGGGATCGAGAAGGAAATTAAAGATTTCTCAACCTTAAATTTATCACACACATGGGAAAAGAACTCAACACCACATTTCCGATCATGAGGGCTTTCCCTTGTTAATTTTGTAAAGAAAATCCGATCATTGAAGCACTAATATAATTTGTATATAAATAGGGTCTCCTTTTTTTTCAAACCTTGTCTTATTTTGATACTCAACTCACAGAAATTTTTTTTTAAAATGCACTCATAGGAGACTGATTTTTCTAAAGCCAAGTAGATGTTCTACTTGCGTCATTATGGAGAGATTGAGGACCACTTACCAGGATTCATGGACAGAGTCAGGCTGGAAAACCTTAGGTTCAACCAACCTGGGCATGTATACATATGGTTTTGATTCATCTTGAATGACTGAAATGTATTTCCACTCACCCTATTTCCCAGGTGGATTTCTACTCAACATTCTGGATCCAGTATCAATACTAATAGTATTTTATCCCTGCAGACTTTCCTACCAACTTGACATAATTAAATATCCCCTTATCATCATTTCCCTGGCCCTTGCTATATATACTTGAGTTATAATATTTATGACAGGTTTATTACTATATTTGGTTTCTTTTAATTTTTGATAAGTAGTCCATTTACATGCTTTACACATTTAAGTGACTATCTCCTTGTCACCTTTAACATCCGAGCAGACCCTACTTTGTCATTCCTGGTCTCAAACAGTCATTGTAACTGTTCCTTATGTGCCCTACCAACATTTATTTCTGAACTTATAAGCAAATTTAAGTATATCCTTAACTTTTTCTCCTTCCCTGTTACCCAGCAGAAGATAGCACTCTATATATACACTGTTCTGTTTCTTGTATCTTAACAATGTTCCAAGAAGATATTTCCATGTCAGTCTATAGAAAAGACTTTTCATTTGTATTTTCAACTCTATTCTGTTACACGGACTGCACCATAATTTATTTAATTTGTTCAATATGGGTGTATATTAAGCTGTTTTCTTTTTTTTTTTCTATTAGAAACAGTGCTGCAAAAATTGCTTTGTATATGTGATTTTACATGTGTGAAATGTATATTTGTCTTAATCTTGATAGATATAGTGAAGTTACCCTCCATTGGGTTTGTAAAAATTTGCACTCCTACCTGAAACATATGGGAGTCCCTGACTCGGTGGCCCTGTCAACACAATATGTTATTTAACTTCTGCACTTTAGCTAATTTGATATGTGAAAATTATTGTCTCTTATTCACATTTCTCTTTTTTATGAATAAAGGTATATATCTAAAACTTCTTTTTCTTAAAAATCTCTCTTATATACTTTATTCAGTTTTCTATTGGACATTGCTTTTTTAAATTTCTACGAGTTTTTGATATATTAGTAAGAATTATTGAATTTTGTCTGTTTTACTAGTTTATCTTTGTCATTGTTTCTTTACTATACTGATATGATAGATTGGCTATTTTGTTTTTTGCCATCTATAATTTTTTTTTCATTTTAATATTTAAGTATTAAAATTTTCAATATTTTTCTTTATGGTTTGTGGACTTTAAGCCATAGTTTAAAGGTCTTTTCTACCCCAAGTTTCTAACAAATTATTCCTCATTTTCCTGTAGTAATTTTATTGCTCTATATTTCTTTTTAAACATTTGATTTATTGGAAATTCATCCAGGTATGAGTTATGAACCTGGCCATCACTAATTTTTTATTAGTTCATCTTTTCCACTGATTTGAGATGCTCTCTGTATTTTCTACAAAATTGACCTAGATGCATCAGGGTTTATTTCAGGACTTGCTGTTTCATTGGTATGCCTAATCCAGGCACCATTAACCACACTGTTTTAATTATTAATACTTTGTATTATTTTTTAATATCTGTTAAAACTGGCAATCCACTTCCCACTATTTCTCTTCTTTATCAGTGATTCCCTAAAATTCTAAAACTTTGAATTAATTTGCTAGATTAAAAAAATCCTAGCAGTATTTTACTGGAATCACATTAATTTCATAGGGAGACCTGGTATATCTTTATCATGTTGCATCTGCCAAGACTAGACATATTGTACGTTCTCATTTTTTCATGACTCTTTTGTGTTCCTCGTATATGTCTTTCATGCTTTTTCAATTTATTCTTAAGAAATTTATGTTTTGTATTGTAGTTATTTCTAATTATAGTAGTTAATTGAATGAACTACTGATTTAATCTACTAAATTTTGTATCCTGATTTATTAAGTCTATTCATGAAGCTTTATTCTCATGGTAATTTCAAATATCCTGGAGGCTGTTACCTCCAGAACAAAGCTGAGTATTAGGGCTGATACTGGTAGTTTGCCTTGTTTCTGACTTTAGTGTGAATATGTCTAATGTTTTCCATCAAGTATAATGCTGGCTTTTAATGCTGATGAGCATATCATTTAACATGTTAAGAAATGGTTGTTTTGAAACCAAAAATGGTTTTTGAAATTTTTGAAATTCTTTTTCATATATAGAGATACTCATGATGTTTTGTTTTTCTTACATCTATCAATATGACAAAATAGTTTGGAAGTTTTATTTCCTTTCTTATTTTCTGGACTTGGTTAAATGGCACTGGTATCATTTTCTCTTAAAAAGTTTTGGTTGAATTCAAAATGAAACCATTCTGGACTGGAATATTTGAGAAGCTAGCTTCTTGACAAGCTTTCCTATATTCTGTAGAAATCTTCTGTGGAAATTGTTCTGTTTATAATTTCTGAAATTTTGTTCATTTTAATAAGATTTTTTTACATAATTGTGAAGCGTTTGCAAAAAGGTGGCTCAGGGCCGGCCGAGTGGCGCGATGGTTAAGAGCTGGCTTGGGATGCCGGGGGGCCCCAGTTCGGATCCCACATATGAGGGCCAGTGACACTGCCCTCTACAGCTAAGATGCTGAATAACAGCTCAACCTGGAGCTGGGCTGCTGTGAGTCGCTGGTGATGGCGTAAGCTGCAGCCCCTGTGGCAGTGGGTTGCCATGGGCTACGGTGTGTAGCCAGCAGCCAGCGTGAGCGGCCAGCAGCTGCAGTGAGCGGCTGTCCAGGAGCCGGCAACTGATCTGCCTCCTCCGGGAAGAGCATAATGATGATGCTAACTTGGGCCAGTGAAGCAACATCCTCCACAACTAGACTGAAGAACAAAACGACAGCAACTTGTCTGTTCCCCTTCCCCCAATTCCCCAGCATTGTTCCCATCCCCCCAATTCCCCAATAAAAATCTTAAAAAAAAAGGTGGCTCAAGATTGCTTCTTAAATGTCTAGATTTGATGGTCATTTCTACATAAAGACTTTATGTGGTTGATTAGCACTTTTACAACTCCTTCTCCCACCCCAAACCATCACCATCTGTTTATTTCTTAACTAAGTTAGCTGATGGTGTTTTGTTTTATTTTCAAAAAATTATTAACTTTTTTATTCAACTAACTCTCTGTTTTCTAATTTATTTTTATCCAGTTTTATCTATTCCTTACTTTTGTCTCCTTTGATTCTTTCTTTCATTTGAAATATTTTTTCTTTTTCTAAATTTTTTATTCAGATACCTATTAATTTACTTTTAATTGATGTATTAGTATGGTCTTTGGCTCTATTTCATAGGTCCTTAGAGGTATTTTTTTTATTGTTAATATTTTCTCAATTAGTGCATATCAGTCTTGAATTTCTTTTCACTCAAAAGTTGTTTAAAGGACAATGCTTTAATTTTCCCATGAATAGATACATTTTTAATGTTTTGCTGTTAATTTTTAGTTTTATTTCATTGTGATTAGAGAATGTTGCTATAATGGACTCAATGTTTGAATCCAAAATTCATATGGTGAAGCCCTAACTCTCAATGTGATGGTGTTACCATGGGCAGAAAGAAAAGGGTCGCGGGCAGTCAGGGGGAGGAAGGGAAGAAGGAAGTGAACGAAAACAAAGGAGGGAGGAGATGAGATCATCCTTAAGAAGAAGTACAGCAATGAGACCAGCCAGAACTAGATTTTGGTGGCCAAGAGCAGATCCAGGACACCATCTTGTCCCTCAACGTGAACTTTAGCTAATTATAATGAATTATAATATTTTTAGCATTATGGTTAAGGAAAATCTCCACCCCTTGCACCACCATTATAGTTCCGACAAGAGCTAAAGATGGACAAAAATTCCTCCTCCTCCCTACGGGAAGGAGTGGTCAGCAAAGATCCATCTAGGAATACCTGTAACACCTCCCCTCAATCTTGAATATTTCATACCTTCATTTTAGAAGTAATAAATTGCCAAGACCCACCCCTTTTCAGTGCAGTTTCTCTTCTCCCAGCCTACCCACTCTGATTACCTTAGGAGTGCCCTGTCCTCTTTCAATAAATGCACTGCTTGTTTGGCTTATTCGGTGCGTCCTTGAATTCTTTCTTGTGATGACACCAAGAGCCGGTTTTCCTACAGCAATGGTGTTTGGAAGTGAGGCCTTTGGGATGTATTTAGGTTTAGATGAAGTCATGAGAGTGCACCCTCTTCATGGGGTTAGTGCTCTTGTAAAGCGAAACTGTCCACCATATGAGGACACAAAGAAGGCAGCCATCTGCAAGCCAGGAAGAGGGCTCTCACTAGGAGCTGAATTGTCTGTCACCTTGAGTTTAGACTTCCCAATCTCCAGAACTGTGAGAAATCAACATTTGCTGTTTAAGCCACCCAGTCAATGGTGTTTTATTACAGCAGGTCTCACTGATTCATACAGTTGTCTTCCATATTTTTTGAAATATATTAAGATCTCCCACGTGGCATACTGTATAGTAAATTTTATGATAATCCCATGGGAACTTGAATATGTAGTCTCTGTTAAAGAGTGCAGAATTTAATATATCAATCATGGAAACTTTTTAATTACATGATATAAATCTACACCCTTACTTGTCTACTTGACCTGGCATATACTAAAATAAGTCAATTAAGATTTCCTAATTCCTATGTATTTCTGTCTCTTTTTCCTTGCACCTCCTGTTTTCTGCTTTATGACCTTGGCTGCTATCCTATCCTTATTTATTCTAATAATCTGCCTATATATTATTTTTTAATAGACAGTTAAATCACCAGTAAACAATAAAATGTTTTCTTTCTTTCCAATATGTAATTATATTTCTTTTTCTTTTGTCCTGAAATGGATATGCCCTGAAAAAAGAGGTGACTGTGGGCCTTATGGCCTTTGCCATGACTTTAAAGGAAATGTTCTACCATTCCCCATTATTACAAATCATGTGTACTACAATTGTTAGGAAATGTCCTATATGAGATTAAATAATTTTTATTCATTTCCTAGTTTAAAAACTTTTTTAATCAAAAATGAGTATTACATTTTAGTAGACATCTTTTCTTCTTATATTTCTCTAATTATGTGGTATTTCATCGTAAATCTGAATATATAACATATGGATATATATATATATATATATATATATATATATATATATATATCTGCCTTTGCATTTTCTTTTTCTTTTTTTAAACTTTTTTCACCCTATTCCCTTATCTCCTATAGGCATTTTTGATTGAGTAAATTATATTGTTTAGTTTTTTCCTAATACCATTTATTTCCTCATGGATTTCTATTTCTTGATTTCTTCTCTTTTCTAGAGAAGATCCTTAACATACTTCTTATAAAAAGATATGTGAAGACTTATTGCATATCTAAGAATGCCTTTACTATATCGAATTTGACTAACATTTTGGCTGGGTATAGAATTTTAACTTGAAAATAATTAACCCTGGGGGAGTTAAGGTGACAGTCTCCCTCCCACCACCACCACCACCTGTAATGTTGCCAAGTTGCTGATGAGACTTCTTATGCCAGTGTTATTCTCATTCCTTTGTAGGTGCGTTATTTTCCTTTCAAATATGGAATTTTTATAGATGTTAATACTGAATATTGTCTTTTTCTCTGTTTGTTTATATATTATTTAATGCATGCAGTTTTTAAGCCCTTTCAAGTTAAAAATGTGTTTTTAAAGTTTTGTTTTCATTCTTTCTTGACCATACCAGAAGGTTGTTTTGCCTCCTGTGCTCTCAGTTACCATCTTTACCATTTTAAATATGAGGAAACTGAAAGCAGAAAATTTAAGTAATTTGCACAAAGTTAAGCAGAGCTGGAATCTATCCTCAGGCAGACTGATGTTTGAAATTACAGTCATCAGTGTACACTAAACAAGACAAAGGTGATGTCTACCAATACATTGATAATTCCTCAGGGGATAGAATGGTGTCTTACTCATCCTGTGCTCCCTCAGACGTTCTCTGCCAAGGTCATTCTTGGCTCCAGATCATCTCCTGATTTAGATTTGCTTTTCTTTGTCTCTATTTGTTCTTGAGTAATTGTCAACAGAAGTCCTCCAGTAATTGTTCAAGTCTCCCATCCACAGCTATATACATATTTGAATTAGGAGATAGATATCCCCAGGAGCCACTTCAGTGCATCACATAGAAGAGACCATAAATGATCATATGCTAAGTTGAAATATGAAAGTCCCAGAAAATAAAGAGGGAGAGAAGAGGCATGGTATTACAGAACATTAGTACTAAAGCTTTTCACTAACATTATCCTCTAGATTAGAATATACTTAACTATGTACTATAACTATTAACAAAAACATGTTGCATAAAACAATCTTCAGAGATGTTAAAAATAATAACTTCAAGTATTAAACTACAAAGAGGTATAAGACTTTTTTGAGGGCATCTTTTCTTTTCCCCCATCATTTATTTCATCTTTTCTGTATTAATCTTTTTTTTCCCTTTTCTTCTGGGTTTTCTGAATTCTCTTTTATACTGTTTGGCAGGGTATTTTTCTTTCATTTTGACATATGATTGATTTGTAAATTCAAGAGCAAGTAAAGGAGTTTATACCTATACCAACTTCTAGAATCTTGAAATTTGGCTTTATATAGTTAATTGCTGCCTTGTGTCAAACAGTTTTTTCACTTCTATTGGCATTAATTTTTTAAAAAATTTATATTTAACAAGGTAGACTTCACAAGTTAAGTGGATGCCAATTAACCTAAAATCTAAACTGACTTTTAAATGCAAGTCATTCTTATCAAATTAGCGTTCTCTCCAGATTTCGTAGATAGCTGTCAACACAATGGAACCTAAGCATCAATTTTACCCAGTTTATTTTTTTAAGCTTATAATATTAGTTTGATTGTGATTACATATCACAAATTTATATAATTTTATGTCAATTACTAAGAAGTTTGGTGAATTTTGTATATTACTACATTTTAATCATCTTCATAATTAACATTTAATTTATATTCTTTTCCCTTTTCTTATCCATCTACAGCATGTATTTCTTTGACTTTGTCACATGGAATTTAAGCAATTTTCCTGCCAATTAAATGACATTTTATTTTTCTAAGTGAATTGACTGCTGGGGAGATGGGCCCTGGAGACGAAAGTCCTGTTTATTAATAAAAAGAGCTTCTTCCCACACACAGACAATGGAGTTGCCTCACAATTTCTACCCTATATCATGGTTCATAGTTTTTATGGGACAAGGGCTTAAACGTTAAAGCCCAGTTTTACAGTTAATGAAAAGAGACATTTATTCTGGCGTTTCTTGTGAAAATCCTACCCACTCAGACTCATGATCCACCAAATAAATGTATAGAATTATTAATAGCTGCAAAATAGCAGAGGAGGGTATCTACTTTTTTGGGACTTTTTCTATTAGAAATAAACTAAGACTGAACAAAAAGTAAAAATTTTATAGTGAAAACTCCATATGAATACTCATAAAACATATTAGGTGCACTTTGACTCTTACAGCCATTGTTCTCATTTTTTTCCCTTGTGTCATTTTCCTTTTCAATCAGCTTGAAATTATTCTTGAATAATAATTCTATAGTAAGTTCATTATCTTTAATTATATTATCTTAATGTGAAAATTCAATCTTTTTGACTTCCACTAAAAAGAGAAAATATGTAACCAGAGATTAGTAGTGGAAAGTTGGTTTTACATAAAATGAGGACCAGATGAAAGGCCAGTAAAATGTTTATTTATATCTTTTGCATGATATTCAGATGTCAATTATTGAAGTCATATTCAAATATGGAACTTACACATATGCATAATGACAAAGCACTTGGGAACACTGCAGAGAAGTTCATTGGGAGAATTCCCAGTTATATTCTTTAAAACAAATGTTTATTGAATATTTATTGAATAGGACATTTTTCCCATGGGGTAAATAGGCTTGTCCACATTTGTTATGTATCAGTTCAAATCCGTTTTTTAGCAGATCTACAAAGAGGTTATGTAAGCTGGCTAAGTTTACTCAACTAGCAAGGGATATGGAAAGGATTTAAACCAGGTTTATGAGGTGAGAAGTACTATTACTTTCCTGTTAATACCATGAATATGACCCTCTGGGGATAGAAAGTGCTATGATAAAAACATCTCTCATTAATCCCAAAGACCATACTTAATTGTCCTTTACCCCTAACCTATTACTATATACATCCAGTCAACAAGGTCAAAATTCTCAGATCATCAGTCAAAAAAAAAAGTGATATATTTATTTAACATAGCATAATCTGATTATCCAGCTAAACAAATATACATAGATATATCTTTATATAGATGTATTATCTATGTGTTTCTAAATATATTTCTAAAAATATATAGATAATATTAGTTTTATTTTATTGGATGAGAAATGGACTATATGAAGCTATCCAAAATATCTCTTTTCATCTCCCCCATCAACTTAGTCCTATTGATATAGTAAAAATAGAAATGAAATTTTACAATAAACCTTTCAGTAAATAGACCTCTTAAGATATTTCCAATACTGGTATTATTTCGCTTTTCTTGGAAAGCTAAGAGTCATTCTTTTACAAGCTTTTACTAATGCTGACTGCATGGCAGAGATTATCCTAGTTACTGGGAGTACTATGGCCATTAAGACAAGACCCTGTTCTAGTTTAGTTCATGTTAGCTGAAAGGAAGATTAGACAATAATCTTGCTGACAAAGAAATAAATGTCTTAAAACATTTTCTCAACATTTGATAGTAATTAATAAAGGTTTTACTTCCTAATAAAGTTGTTTTGAGGTAGTAGCAAGAGGGTATCTAAGAGAAGCATTAGAATATTTAAATCAGTTTAAATGTATTTGAAATGATCCACTTATCAAGCAATGGCTCAGTATTATTAAAATCAGGGAAATTTCTGTGTTTCATGCTGAAAATATGCATAAAATATCATCCTAGATAAATGTACGTAAATAAAAATACCTACAAGTGCACCAGGCTTGGCTTAAGAACAGGCTAAATGTTTCAGATAGCAGAAAACTTGTGATTCTCATGGAAGCTGATGGCAATTCTGGACTCTGACAAACCTTTTTAAAATAACGTTCTAGGGCAAAATTTCCCAGAGCAATAATTGTGACCATCTGGAATCTCATGCCTAGAATTTAAATGAGGTCAAATATTTTCCTTTTATTCACATGAATTATTTGACCACTTGAGATAAATACACTTACTCTAAGAACAGAATAGAAAAAAAATAGAACAAGGCAAAATATTTCTATTTAAATATAGAAGCAACACCTATGGGGAGATGAGCAAAGTGTTATCTTAATCTTTAGAGGAAATTGCAACTTGTATAGAGTAGAAACGTAAGTAAAGAGACAGATATGTGGGTACTTGAACAGCAGCCACAGCATAAAAAGATTATTTAACATAGGTAAGGAAAAAGGCTAAAAAAACAGGGGCTCCAAGCAGGTTCAAATCTACATGGACTGAGAGAGAAAGAGGAAACAGTTCCCATTTGGTACTTAAACTGAAATTGGGTGTTAAGGAAAATAAATTTTATAAAACCAAAGTCAGGATGCTATGGGCTCTGTTAATGTATACATGAGAGTATTTGAGGAGAGGAAATTAAGCATTTTGAAAATTTTTTAAATGGGCAAAATATAAACTGTTATGCTAATCAAACAGTGTTATTGTCACAATCAGTTCATTTCCTTGGATATTATCAACACACTGACACATCCTGGAAGCTTCAAGGAATTGTTGTGAAGCTAAAAGTGATATAACTTGAGAAAAAAAACACTTTATAATCTTATAGTGAATCAAAATATATTAGATTTCAAGAAATGCTGAATTTAATATTCCAAAAACATAGTTTCTAACTCTATCTGGTTTTACTTTTAACTAGATTTTTGGTGGTGAAATCCTGCATTTCTAAGCTCCTTTTTTTTTAAGTGTAAAATTGGGTAAATAATAGTTGTCTTTCTATATTATTAAATACTTGTGGAGGTCAAATAAGAAAAATTGAGTTGAAAATTCTTTCTAATCTATAAGGGGTTTTTACATAATATTAAATTTTCCTATATTGGCTTTTGAAATAATGTAACTACTATGTAGTTTAGTTCAGCATGTCAACAAGCATTTTTTGACATCTCCCATATATCTTGCACTCTGCTAAGCACTAGAGATATACCAAAGAATAAGTGTACACCACACCTATGAGGAATTTTGGGCCTAATTTTAATGTGATTTGAAAAATGACTTACATGTTTCCACTAGCTCTTGTAGAAACATACTGAGAGGTGTTTAGACCATGACACAAAACTCAAAATTCCTATAGCAAGTTACACTTGCTGAATTGTAACTTTTAAATTTGCAATTGAATTAATTAATTGATTAAATTTACGGCTGAATTTTAAAGAACAGAAAGGGATTATCAATTGAAGAACAGGGGATGACATTTCAAGAAAACAAAAATATATGAGAAATATAATTTAAGTGATACACAGTTTGGTATATATATATATATATATATATATATATATATATATATATATGTAAGAATAGCATGTAATAGAGTATAATAGAAGCAATTGCTGTCATGGGACCGTGGCGCTCTGAGTGGCAGTCCCGATTAGGAAAGATGGTGCGCTTGGGAACAGGTTTAGGTAAATGATTTTACAACTGCCCTTTTACAGTTGTCATCATGATCAATATCAAAGACAAAGCCATAAAATGGGAAGCCATGCTCTGCCTCTGCAGTCCCTAACCCCAAATAGCACATGCAGCTCACCTTACTGAAAAAGAGTGGCTCTGCTTATGATTTACACATTGGGCTTCCATGCAAGAGTTTATTCGTACAAGGAGTTCTATGGCTCCATGACCAAAGATACAATAAAGAGCCTCAAGTGACTATTTATTGTTTTATCTAAGAAGCTTTATTGTTGCATTACATAAACTCAGAAGTCCTAATGAAGGAATGGACCTTAGAAGATGATCACAATGATAATTATAGGCATTTTTAAGTATAAGATGCCTATATGGAAAGTCCATGTGGAATTATAGCAGACTACGTAAAATTTGTAGGTCTGAAACTTAGAGAGAAGATCAGAAATAAAGATATATGTTTGGGAGTTGCTAGCATCACGGAGCAGATAAGAAGCACAATATAAAACCCCACAGCATAGTGAGTTGAATGAGAAGAGCATTAAACTAAAAACAGAACACTTGTGTTCGAAGGATGGCAGGAAAAGGAGAGCCTAAGAACAGCTAGAGGAACTATTGAAGGTATAGAGAAGAACCAGAGGAATGCAGTGTACTTGAAGCTAAAAAGGAGAGAATTTCAAGATATAACAGGTGGTCAACAATATCAAATGAAATAGACAAGAAATTTATGAATCGGGGAGCATTGGTTAGATTTGGTGACATGGAAGCCATTGGGCCAAGACAATTTAATGTTGTGATGTGAAAACGAAACTGTTGTATGGTAAAAAGTATGTGAGAATCAGACTTGATTAAAAACAAACAAAATCTAATTCTAAATTGCTTATCAGATACACATAAAAGATAAGAAGTGCTGAAACTAAAATGAAGGAAAAATCAAACATAAAAACTAACTTGAAGCCAGTGTAGATGTATTAATATCAAACAAAATAGACTTTAAGGCAAGTAGCCTTATTTAAGACCAAGAGAACTTCATAATAATAAAAGGTTTAAACTAACAAAAAATACAGCAATTCTAAATGTTACGTATTACATGATATAACTAAAAATATATAAAGCCAAACTGACCTGTACAGAATTTTGCTCACAATTGAAAATACACATGGAGCATTACAAAACTGATTCACATGCTGGGCCATCAAGCAGGTCTCAACAATTATCAAGAATTGAAATCAAATAGATATGCTCTTTGATCACTGTGGAATTTAGCTACAAATTAGTAGCCTTCAAATAATTTTTACAAATCCTAAATATTTGAAAATTAAATAATACACTTTGGGTCAGCCATGTGTAAATGAAGTCATAATGAAAATTAGAAATTATTTTGAACTGAATGACAATGAACATTCAAAGTGTCACCTATCTAAAGCAGTGATTATAGGTAACATATAGCCTTAAACTCATGTGATTGAAAATGAGAGGCAGAAAAAAAACAATTAAATATGCATCCATCACAAGAATTAGGAAAATAATGTACAATTAAACAAATAAAATAGGGAGAGATATAAAAGGAAGGTTAATAAAATAATTTTTAAAAAATACAATGGAGAGAAACAACCAGACAGTAAGTTGCCTCTTCAAAAAAATAATTAAAATTGGTAAACTTCTGGTGTAACAGGTGTGTGTGTGTATGTGTGTATGTGTGTGTGTACACATGCATATGTGCAAGAGAATGTACAAGTAAAGAATGTCAAATTAGAGTGACATCACTAGACAATCTACAATTTTAAAAACATCATAATAAGACATAATGGAAAATTCCATGTCAATAAGATGAAATACAAAAGTCATTGAAAAAACTTCCCAAACTGATATATAAAGAAATAGAAAATCTGGATAACTTTTAAAAAGTTTGTCTTTATTTACAAACATTTTCCAAAGGAAACTCTAAGGCCAGAGAGTTTCTACATGAATTCTAGTAAGTAGTTATAGAAAATTTAACACCAAACCTGCACAAACTCTTCCAAAAAAAAAAGAAAAAGAGACATATTTTTTTCATTTTGTTTTAAGAGCCTAGCATAGTCTTTAAACCAAAACCTGCTAATGATACTATGAAAAGGAAAAATTTTAGAACTCTTACTGAGTAATATAGATGAAATAAACAGAATATTAATGAACAAAATTCAGCAATGTGTTAAAAAGGACATATACATCATGATAAATTTGGGCTTATTTTAGAAATGCAAAGAAGATTTAACACTTGACAATCAATCAATGGAGTTCATCAGACTGATGAAATAAAGAAGAGTCACAGTATTTTCTTAATAAAAGCAGAAAAAAGATCTGTTAAAAATCAATACCCATGGTAGAACCCTTAGCAAACTAGAAAAATAGTATCAATACCAAACACTGTCGGGATGTGGTGAAGTGGCAACTCTTACTCACTGAAGAAGTTTAAATTGGCAAAACTACTTTGAAAAACATCTTAAAGTTTCTAGTAAATTTGAACATAAGCATATCCTATCTAATGAAGCCTATACACAAGCCTATGAAAACACAGTATTAAGAGTAAAATATTTACATTATTATCCCTGAGATTGGATATGAGACAAGGATCCCTAGTATCTTTTATTTATTCAATATTGTCTACTCAGTTTTATAGAGTCAAAAAAAGTAATACTATCCTTATTTGCAGATGATATGATTGTATTGGTATAAAAAACTAAAAACTCTACAATTATAATAATAATTATATGTATAATTACAGTTGAGCAAGGTTGCTGGATAAAAGTTCATTACACAAAACTCAATTTTCTATATAACAGCAACAAGCAGATTTTTTTAAGCTAATTAAAAAATATGATTTACAAAAGTACCAAAATTATCAAATACATTGAAATAAATCTAACAAAATATTTAAAACACTTCTATACAGGGCCGGCCGAGTGGCGCGATGGTTAAGAACTGGCTTGGGACGCCAGAGGACCCTGATTTGGATCCCACATATGAGGGCCAGTGACACTGCCCTCTACAGCTAAGATGCTGAACAACAGCTCAACCTGGAGCTGGGCTGCTGTGAGTCGCCGGGGATGGCGTAAGCTGCAGCCCCTGTGGCAGTGGGTTGCCATGGGGTATGTAGCCAGCAGCCAGCGTGAGCGGCCAGCAGCCGCAGTGAGCGGCCATCCAGAAGCTGGCGACTGATCTGCCTCGCCCGGGAAGAGCGCAATGATGGTGCCAACTTGGGCCAGTGAAGCAACGTCCTGCACAACTAGACTGAAGAACAAAACGACAGCAACTTGTCGTTCCCCTTCCCCCAATTCCCCAGCACTGTTCCCATCCCCCCAATTCCCCAATAAAAATCTTATAAAAAAAACAAAACACTTCTAAAAACAAAACTAAGACTTTATTGAAAGTAATTAATGAATATAGAAATAAATGGAAATAATGTCCTCATGAATTAGAAAGCTCAATATTGTAACAATGTCATTTATCTACAAATTGATTTAAATATTGAATGTGATCCCAACAACAAAAAAAAAACAATTTTTTTAATGCATGCAAATTGGGAAATGATTCTAAAATGTGTATTAAAAATCCAAGTGCCAAGAATGTCTGAGACATTCTTGGAGAAGAAGAAGGAGAAGGAGAGAGGAGGAGGAGGAGGAGAAGGGGAAGGAGAAGGGGAAGGGGAAGAACCATATGAGAAAACATTTTCAACAAGGTTTTAAGACTTGGTATAATGTTACACTAATCAAATAGTATGGTGTTGTTACAGGATAAATAAATAGAAAAATGGAACAAAATAATTAACCTAGAAAAAAATCAAAGATCCAAGTAGACCCTTAATTTATGGCAATATTATCACTGCAGAGCATTTGGAATTTTACAGTTCTGGGCAAATTGAATATCCATACTTTAAAAGATGAATCTTGATCTGTACCTCACATGAAAATCAATTCCAAGTGGGTCAAAGATCTAAATGTCAAAGTTAAAACCAAGTTTCCAGAAAATACAACGGACAGTAAGATTTCAAGCCTGGGCTCTGCTACTTTCCTTTGCAGATGAAGAAATAGTTAAGTACATCTGATGGGACCTTACAGAGATTATTATGGGATTTTGTGCAAATACCTTAAGAAACTTTTACAAGTGACTAGATCATAAGAAACTATCATCACAATTATCATTATGATCTCTTGAATTTACTAAGTCATCATAGCTACCATACTTTATTTTTTAATATTTTTATTCAGGGGTGAATTTACTAGGGTGTTAACGAGAAAGTGGTAATTTTGATTGATTTCTATTGAGCGATTTAATGATAAAATCACATGGGTTTTTTTTTGAGATTTAGACACTTTTCTACTCCTAGAGCTTGCACAGCATTTAATTGGCACTTAACCTAATATAGAATGTATCAAAAATTAAGAAGGCATTAATTAGGAACACAAAATGTGAACTAGCCTTAAAAAGTTAATTATCAAATTGGTACAGTTATCTGTCAGCAGACTCCCATAAGCATCCTGTTAAAGTGGTGTCATTTTTAAAAATGTAATATGTTTCTTATGATGTGATTACAGATACAATATATGGTTGTAATTTTGAGTTAATTGCATAGTAGCTAGATTAACTTTTACATCATTACACTTTAATCAGTGTTTTTCATGATTAGCATTCATTTACATTTAAAGCTTCCAAGCTCTTTCATTGTATCCACTTCTCTCTTCTCAAGCTACCAGCTGACTTAACATATCACTACATTAAAGCTCTCTAAGGACAAACTTGCATTTTCTCACTTTAGGTACCACAAAAATGCTCATGTGAAACTATGATAGTGATCATATCTTTGCAACAATGTAATACTAATGACTGTAATTATCTTAATATATAGGAGAGAAAGAATAGAAATTAGCTGGGGAAATCGCATAGCTAATAAGGAAAGTAGTTAATACTCTGTGTTACTTGGACTTCAGTTTTATTACAACTGAAACTTCCAGGGGAAAAGAAAGATAACATTCTTTTTCTTTCTTACATGCAGCTTGAACAGCATGAAACACATCAGAATCTTTGAAAAAAAAATCATACTTATTAGCATATCATGGTTAATAAATTTGACAATAGGTTAAGAAAGAAGTGCTTCTTTCAATAATATTTCTAAAGAATGCCATTACTGATTTAAACCAGCCATTGAGAGTTATAGGGCTTTTTTCCCCAAAAAATTTGTTTTTTGTTAATATATAAAGATGTGTAAAATGATTTTATAAAATATGTATAATATACACAAAGATAAAAAGAACACCCAAGTACATCACTATTACCCTTAAATATCTGAAGTGCTCCACCCCATCCCACTCTCATATTTTCCTGACATAGTTGCTATTTTCATCCAGTGTGTTAGGATGTTTTAATTTTAATTTTTATCAAGCTAGTATTATTGTTGCATTACACAATTAATGTTAGGTTATATTTGCTTAGATTTACTCAGACATGCACCACTTTCTTTGGTCTTCATTCCATTTTACATCACAGACTGCCCATCTGATTATTGTCTTTAGCCTTTAGACATTCCTTTAGTTAGGATCTGTAGGTGGCAAACTCTTGTGGATTTTGTTTGCCTACAAAAAAGTTTTTAATTTGGTATCACTCTTAAGAGTTATTTTCCCTGAGGATAGAATTCATGGGTGACAATTACTTCCCTTTAGCGCATTGTTCCATGGTCCTCTGGAATCCATGGTTGCTATGAAAATTCATCTGTTAGCCTGACTACTGCTTAAATAATGACTTTTTTAACATTTACTTTTAAGACCTTCATTTTTTCTTTGCTATTCTATAATTATGTGATATTTGAAAACCCACCAGTTCTGTCATTGATACCTCTCCGATCATTTCAGTTCCTGAAGCTGGTTCTCTACAAGATTCTTTAGGAAGGACATCAGGAACAATATCTCCTTAGTTCTTGGACATTCTTATTGGTCCATTTATGGCCTTTAGAACTGAAAGCCATTTTGACAGGACATAAAAGCCTAGCTCACATTTTATTTTCTCAAGTATCTTAAATTTGCTCCTTCTTTGACATCTAGCATAAAGCATGATGGCAATATAGTTTGTTTCTTTTTGTTTAAGTGTCCCAATATTTTATTTCCTTACAAGTCCAATAATTTTCTCAACTATGTTCTGATATTGGCAAATTTGGCTCGCTTGTCCAAAATACATAATGTACATTTCAATATGTATTTTTAGAGTGCTTTCATCACAAGAATGTTTCAGTAAACCATACTTTTTAGGATTTGTTGTATTACACCCCTTTGGTTTTCTTTTCCAAGATCATGACGCATTTTTGCAACAAAAAAACATAGAAAAAATACATCATGACTTTTCCAACAACCCAATATATATAATTTATATTTATTTATTTATTTCATATGTCTTTATTTTCCACGTATTTTCTTTCTCTATAACATTCTCTAAAAATTTTAAATTTAAAAAATATCATTCCCATTATCTCTTTTTCTTAAGCATGACCATTGTGTTTATTCTCTCTATGATCCTTTTCATTTAGTATTTACTTCACAAATTTCTTCTTTAATTACTTTTTTAAATAATTGTTTTATTTTTCAATTATAGTTGACATGCAATATTATATTAGTTTCAGGTGTATCATATAGTGATTAGATATTTATATAACTTATGAAGTGATCACCCTGATAAATCTATTTTAGTACCCATATGATACCATACATAGTTATTACCAATATTATTGTCTATATTCCTTATGCTATACCTTACATCCCCATGACTGCTTTGTAATAAACAATTTGTACTTCTTAATCTCTTTCCTTTTTTCCCCCAACCCCCCAACCACCCTCCCAACTGTAAACCATCAAAATGTTCTCTGTATTTATGAGTTTGTTTCTTTTTTGTTTATTTATTTTGTTCTTTAGATTCTACTTATAAGCTAAATAATTGGATTCTATCACAAGTCTTCAAATCTCCCTTTTTTCAATCACCTTATCTGAATTTTTCTAACTCTGATATGTTTGTTTTATAGCTTTTTATTTTTTGTTTATTTCTTTTAACCACTTCATTGACATGTGATTGATACTCCTATGCAAAAAATGTACATATTCAATGTATACAACTTGATTAGTTTGGAGATAGTATATATCCATGAATCCATCACTATACATACCTCTAGACAATAAAATTCCACCAAATGATATGCCCAGAAAACTGGAACCTAATATTTTAAACAAGATAAAAATAATTAAAAATATTAAGAATATTTATTTGTTCTTATTTAAAAATATTAGATTATAGTTTTCTAGGCATATCACTCAATGGGATTTTATTATCTACAGGCATATTATTCTGTATTTTTTCTCATTATCTATAATAACTTTTTATAGTATTTGCTCCTAAATCTTTTTGTCCTTTTCTTCCTTTTTTAAAAAATAATATGAATTTTTCTGTACATTTAGGACAAAATAGTGGACCAAGAGAAATTCTAGCTTCACTGCTTTAGAGTTCTTTTGTTGCTTTAAAAATTAAAATATATACATATATACACATATGCGTTTAAACTTCCTGAACACTATCTCCTGTTCCCTTCCAACTTATTTACCCACAGACTAAATCTGGCACTCCATTTGTTTTTGGTTTTTTTGTGTTTTTT
>NW_017731400.1:1609134-1629617 GCF_001890085.2 Hipposideros armiger
GTCTAGTTGTGGAGGACGTTGCTTCACTGGCCCAAGTTGGCACCATCATTGCACTCTTCCCGGGCGAGGCAGATCAGTCGCCAGCTTCTGGATGGACGGCCGTTCACTGCAGCTGCTGGCCGCTCACGCTGGCTGCTGGCTACACACGGTAGCCCATGGCAAGCCACTGCCACAGGGGTTGCAGCCTACGCCGTCGCCAGCAACTCACGGCAGCCCAGCTCCAGGTTGAGCTGTTGTTCAGCAACTTAGCTGTAGAGGGCAGTGTCACTGGCCCTCATGTGGATCAGAGGGATCCAAACCGGGGCCCTCTGGCGTCCCAATCCAGTTCTTAACCATCGCGCCACTCGGCCGGCTCACACCATTTGTTTTTGCAAATAAACTTTTATCAGAACATAGCCCCAGCCATGGTTTACCTATTGCCTGTGAAAACTCTCATGTTTTTCAATTGCAGATTTGAGTAGTTTTGATGACTGTATGGCTAACAAGGCCTAAAACATTTACCTTCTGGTTCTTTACAGAAAATGGTAGCAGAACCCTCTTCTTGATCATCTATCTCTTAGTCCCCCTATTGTCTCTGTGTTTCTCAATTGAATTAAATTTCTAGAACTTCCTTTGTGTTGATCTTTGTTTTGAAAGAGAGCTTTAGTTTCTCAAGTTTGAGACTCCATAGAGTTCAGGCTGCTCTAGCTCCTTGCTGCATTACACTGTGTATTTGATTTCATCTCTGCATTAGAATCAGTGGAACACCCTTCAGTTTAGCTGTTGTTCTCAGGTTGATTTGCTGCTTCCTGTTTGTTTCCAGTACCTTTCAACATTGTCCCAATTCACCCAGGTATAGCAGTTGATTGTAGTACAGCAGATAGTTCCAGTTTCTAGTTTTTCTTGAGACATTCCCAATCTCCAGGCATCATCTTCTGGATTTTTTATTGTCCCAGCACCAGCTGAGTAGGTACACTTTCATAGTAGTTGAGTCCTAGCTCTGTGGGGTCCACATACTCCAAGGTTTCAGGTGGCAACAATGTCAACTTCTTGTCCTCATTTCCTCATAATTAAAGAAGGATAGTAGCAGCTTCTTGAAGTGACTTACACTTCCTATTGTTATTTTGTCTTCCATTCCTCCAATGCCTGTTTAACCAATTTCTTATATTCTATTTTCTCTTTTTAAGTAACTGGTGTGGTTTCTATTATCCTGACTGAACCCTGGCTAAAATCAGCATTAAATACTTTGTTGGCAAAGATATTTTTTAAATGGGTACTGCTATATAATGGTGATGAGTTTGCAAACTAATGAGAGTAATTTGTCAGAAGTTATCAAAATTTAAATATGCATGTTTTGTTTCAGAATTTGATTCCAAGTATCTATCCCGAAGAAATATATATACATAATGATATATATACATAGGTTTTGTTGTGTGTTAAACTATTGAAAAATTAGAAAAGAACTACATATGCATAAAAGGGGAGTTTTAAATAAAATATAAAGTATCAAATATCATGAAATGCTATGCAACAATTAAAAAGAAAGAGATAGGCCCATGTAATAATTAGTACCAAAGCTTATTGTTATTATAAGTGAAAAACTATGTCATAGAACAATGCATGTACTATAGTTCTATTTATGTTTAAAGTTCTCTGTCTCTGTCTGTCTCTGTCTCTCGCTCTCTTTTTCTATATATATGTATATATGTATACATATATTCTATTTATGTTTAAGTAGATATTATATATAACTATATATTATTTATCATACATACACACACACACATACATATATATATATATAGAACAGACAAGAAGCCTCACCCTGGATTATTAGCAGGGAGTATCTCTGTTGAGGAAATTGAGAAAGCGGTTGATGACAGTATGATTTGTGCCACTTACTCGACATGACTCCTTATGGTTTCAAGCCATCACAATGATAATCTTTCATGTGTTACTTGTATAATAAACAAGCAGTATCAGAACAGCAACAAAGGATTAAACTTTCTAAGGAGATGAGAAGTGAGCTTGGAGGAAAGAGAAGGCTTGAATCTCGGGAGGGAAAGTAAGAGATGACTTAGAATCAATTATGTCAATTTGAAAGTGTTAGAAACCAATAACAAGCAAGCAGGAGCTGAAAATTGCTAATGAAATTTTACTCTGAAGTCTGCAATGCACTATTCTAGAGTCTAGACTCACAGTAACGCACCTAATAAATACTGATGGTTTGTGATTTTAGCACGCTGCCTTAATGTGTAAAGGAAGTGAGGAAGAGACTAAGTATTTGGAAAAATAAAAGCTGAAGAAAGATGACTGAGAGGGAAAAAAATGAATCCTTTTATAGCTGAAAAAAAATGTGTTTTAATGTTCAGAATTTCATGAATCATCCCTTCGTTCTTCTATAGCCTCAGTTTCAAAACACAGAAAATATGTGTTCTTAAATTTTCATTTTGCTTTCACATTTTTATTGTGAAATTTTAAAATCTGACCATTTTAAGATTTAAGACCATTTCAGGATCAGCCACTAAAATTATCTAAAACAGTAAAAAAATGAAAAGTATGATTCTATTTCATGCTTCAAATCTTAATCAGCTTGAGAGTGGGGAAATATAAAGTGTATATAAAAATAGATATTGTAATAGTTGCTGTCTAGAATAAAGACATTTAAGGCAGTTTCAATTAGATGTACTCTTTCAAAAGGTGTCTCATTTGTGTAGCTGAAGCAAATTGCAGTCTGTCTGATATAAAGGTATTCTCTTGAGTGCAAAGATTATTTGAGGTGAAATGACTGGATCTAAGCCAATGGAAGTCTCTTGGTTGCCTGAGGAAGAATGCATGAAAGTATTCATCGCGGAGATCACTTTCAGAGTTGAGCAGCTAATCTAAATACACCAACCACATTGCTGCTGACAAACTTCACTAATAACCAGTGTGAAGAAAAGCTCTTGACTGGTAAAGATCTGTCCTGTAAACATTGAAAAACCAGCCATTGAAACTTAAGCCTGGGAGTGACTAGCAAACAGCACTTCAAAATGACACTTCCCGTCTCTTTTCTGTAAGTATGCCTGACATTTCCTATCTCTTTTCTAAAGCAAAGCATGTTGCCTTTATCTCAGCACTAGACTTTCTGTAGAATAGTATGTTTCTGTAGAATACTATTCAACAACTTTACCCCTTCGTGAAGAAATGGTAATGATATTAAAATAATACTTATTCTATTTGAACTCTCTGTGACTTATCTTGCCTTCTGGGAAAAGAAGTATAGATATGCTATGCATGTCCCAAAATATTAGAAATATTTACATTAGAATTGTTTTAATCTTTGAGTGATGAGATAATAAATGATTTTTATTTCCTTTTTCTTTTCAGGTTCTCAACACATTTGCAGATAGTACATATGACTTTCACACTCAGAAAAAAAAGTAAATAGCAATATTTTTAATAAATAGGCCATTCTAAAAGTATGAATTTACCAAGTTTTGAAAAGAGAGAAAAGAAAGCTCCCTTAGCCATTATGAATCCATAGCTATGTTTGCTTAGTGATAGAGTAATGGAAGTGTTTTCATAGGAATGTACAATTTTTGTACTAATTCACAATACTTTTTCTATGTAAAGCATCTTCCCATATCTTTTATGCACCTGAATTTGGCGTGTGCTCGGAATTTCTCGTATGGCCACCACTATGGACATAATATTTGTGTCCCTCCCAAAATCTTATGTTGTAATCCCAGTTCCGAATGTCATGGTATTTTGAGGTGGAACCTTTGGAAGGAAATTAGATAAAATCATGAGGATGGGGCCCTCATGATGGAATTAGTACCCTTATCAAAAGAGGAAGAGATATGAGATCTTTCTTTTTGCCTTGTGAAAATACAAGATCTCTGTCTGCAACCCAGAAAGAGGATTCTCACCATGGATTCTCACCATGGAACCAAGTCAGCTGGAACCATGATCTTGAACTTCCCAGCCTCTAGAACTGTGAGAAATAAATATTTGTTGTCTTAGCCACCCAGACTATGGTAATTTGTTGTACGCATAGAAGCTTGAGCTAAGACAGTATTGTACGCCCTGTCCATCTCTTTAACCTATACCAACTTCCCTTTATCCCAGGAACTATCAGCCACTGAAGATTTGGTAGAATTTTAATTGAACTTGATCTGGAAGCCATAAGCTTTATGTTATAGTAAATAATGCATTATCAAAGAACATTACATAAAACCTTTTGCATCAAATACTAAATCGACCACCATTACCATCAAAATATCAGGGAGGAAACGTGGTGTTATAGAAATCATATAAGATCATGACCCAAAGAAAATCTGTTCTATGTGTGATTTTTTTTACAGCTAGCTGTAGGACCCTGTGAAAGTCACTGAAACATGCTGGTCCCCAATTTCCCAGTTTATAAAATAAAGGATTGGATTAAATGATACACAAGTTATTTTTCAGCTTTATAATTTTATGGTTTTCTCCAGGTAGTTAAGAAATTCTCACTATCAACAAAATCAACAGCAGAAATTTAAAACTTTCCTCTAGGACCTCTCTGGAAGTCTCGTTCATGTGCCCAAAACAAAATAAGTATCATGAAAAATTGAAGAGCATGTCTCTAATATTTCACTCCACATTTGTCATAGCATGCAGTTATGTCTATATGTGCACCAAAATCTTACTTAAAAATTTATTTAAAAAGGAAAGTATACAGTCTGGATGATAATGGAACCCTATTGCTCTGGCCTGTATATAAAAAAAAAGCTAAATTTTTACCCTTACCTGCATCTCTGACATAGTATACTCATTTGAGACAGCCCTTATGTGTCACATTATTATTTAATCTGTGGATTGGAGAAATACATGCCTTAAGGAAAATTTCTGCACAGATACCTTATTCCTTTTGATAGCAACAAGTTAAGATAGATAACTTCATAATATATTTGTGAAAGATGGTAGCCTTCAAATTGCTCCCACTTTCCTGAGCCACTAATGTGCTCGAAAGATTAGATTTTTGTATACATTTGTATCATGGAAACTCATGCTGGTTTTTTTCCTTAGTATCATTTTCTAATCCTTTTTGTTTTGTTTTGTTTTTTCCTAACTATGCCTTCTTTCTAAGCAGCTACAATGGATGACATACAAACCAATGATAAATGCCCACGTACATATCAACTATCCCAGTGTTTTTGTTTTTCTCAATGACCATACCATATTTCTATAAACAGTGGACTTTATCAGTAAGTAAATAGATAAAAAGTAATGATTTCGAATATAATATGTAGTAGTTGGCTATCTCCATAGTCATAGTAGATATTATAACAGAGATCTGCATAAAGCATCCCTCAGTCTACAGAGACTCACAGCTGTAACTGATGACAGACATTCCAGAGTATCCATCTCACATTTCTACCAATTCCTCCAAAATGGTCCAAAACATAAAAGATGCTGTAAAAAGAAGAAATAGCAATAGTTTGAAAATGCTGTTTTATAATAACAAAATGATAAACTCTTCAAAGAGTTAAATGACAAAAAAAAAACTTCACCTCCATATTATATTACCAACTATTCCCTGTTTACCAGTTGTCTCTCATGTCTGAAGTGTGATTTCTGATGGTATTTTAGAAAGAATAAAAAGCACAATGGCTCAATTCTTGGCAGTTCCTAACTTGATTGTTTACTTTATTCTCCCTTTTTGATGTATTTTCTAGTGAATTTATTTGAAGTAAGTATATTCAAACTTAGGGAAAGGTTTTATTCTTTTGTTCCACATTTGGATTTTGAAACTTAAATGGTAATGTACAGTTCTTGAAGAAGAAGTTGACAAGATATCTTGGATCTGGTAGAATTTTGGGGGGACAACTTCAATTTCAGGCAGATTATAATGGTTTGAATTGATTTTAAGAGAAAGGAATTGTCCTTTCCTTTTAAAATAAAGGAACAGTGATAGAAGGTAGATAGATAGATGATAGATAGATAGATAAAAAGCATGATGAAAAAGAAAAAAAAAGAAAACGAGCATATAAGTAGAAGTACACTGCCTTATATTTGGAAAGAACCAAATTATGAGAATTCTGAGCACAGCTCTTTTGTTGTGTTACATTGTGATGAGAAAGGCAAACTCATTTTAAGGAGAAAATTTGAAGAGAAAGGCAAAATGGTTTTGAAATATGTTTCTTTGTTAATGACTTAGACTATTCTTTAAATTAAGAAAGAAAAGTATTGGAGTGAAGAGAAGTTGACACGATATTTATTTTGAACAATTATGATGTGAGACAAAGGTAAACTCTAGGAAGAAGTTTAAAAACAAAAAAGTTAAATGAGTGAATGAGTAAACCAAAGCTCTCTTTGACTCAGTATTTGAGGTACAGATGAGAGTGGTTAGAGGAATTAAGAGTTAAAATTAAAAGGAAAATATCAAATTTATTAACATTTATAACAGATATCATGCTATTTTTAAAACATGTTCAAGTTTTCCAACGGTGTTCAGAGAATCGATTTTTTTTGAAAAGGTATTCAAATTGAGACAATTTGCATATCATAAACTCTAATACTCAGGTGAAGGTCAAAGAAATTTATACTTTACTAAGGGGTCAATATGGCACTCAGTGGACTCCTGACCGTAATATAAGATTGAAATTCTTGGAGGTGATAAACAAAACTAAACTCGTGGAGGATGGATTTGTCACATTTGCCTTGAACCACAAAAAAGCCTGTGCTAGATTTGAATCTTTTTTTTTTTTTTTTTTTTAAGCTGAGCCATCCTGCCACCAGTTGGTAGCTCAGCAGCAGCACAGCTCAGGCCGGGACTCGAACCGCTGTTGCTCAGAGCTCAAACTCTTGAGCGAGCTCTTAACCAACTGAGCCACTTGGCCGGCCCTAGATTTGAATCTTGATTTGGAAATTAAACCACTGATTTATTTCTGTGTTTTTTTTCAAGAAACATTTGTAGATACACTAGCACAAGGAAAATACCATTGCTCAGCATTAGGAAGGTAAAAAAGAGACTATGACATAATTTCTATAGAGAACGCGTATATCTAGTGATTATCTGACATACAAATGTGACAATGAAAGTAGAGTATAACAAGTTTTACAAAATGAGTGCATGCTGTGGTAGGAATTTTAGAGTTTGATGATGTTGAATTTGACTTTGAATCTAAGGTCATCTTTGTATAAGTAGGTATTAGAACACGGTAGATACTTCAAGTGGGCAATCATGAGCAAAGCATGGAGGACAAACTGCGAAAATTCTGCTGAGAACAGTGTTTAATTGAGTTCTGCTAGAATATAGATTTTGTTTAGGGACTTAATGGAGATAATGATGAAAATATAGGTTAGGACCAATTAGCGGAAGAGTTTAAATTTTAACCTAATTAATTTCATTGGCAGCAGGAGAACATTCACTGATTTTCAAACAGGAAAATACCCCAATATGGTATTCTACGAAGATATGGGAAGAAAGAGAAGTCATTAGTTTGTATTAGTTAAGGGTCATTTGGTAATGGATTTGAAATCTCAGTTCCAATTGCAAAGCTTACTCATCATCAATAAGACTTTTAAGTACATTTTGCAAATAGAAATTTATGCTTGACTTTGACGTGTTATTTTTTTTAATTGCTTTCTGATTTGATATATCCCAAATTCCTTGCTTGAAAATGAGACTGGGTGATCACTGCCATACCCACAGGGATCCTGACAGAACTTGGCACAAAATCCTCTAGGGAATACCTGGGTCCCAGCTCTGCCCTCTGACCACTAGTGGGCAGTCACGGCCCTTCGTTCCGAGGAAACTTCATATCTCAGAGGAGAATTGGGGTCAGCTATTTCAGGAGTAGCTCCTTTCACCGTTTCATCCAACCAGGCTGACTTCATGATATAAACTGTAGATTTACTGCGCCTGTCCCCAGAGCACTGAGCCACCACCTTCACTCTACAGGTAATTCCACCTGGTAATTAACTGTGAAATATTGAGTGGCCAGTGTCTGACCCGAGTGTTTGTGCCAAGTAAAAGTTTCACTTGCGTTTTTTCTGTTTTTTTTTCTCTCACTGCCAGTTTGTGTCTATGTGTGTTTTTAAGTATTAAAGTATTAACTCTCATGGAAGCACATGCCTTTTTAAAATTCCCAGACGATGAGTCAGATCTGTTCAGTGAGGTTCCTGGAGAGTCACATGATAGGGTTTGATGAAACTTCACCTTATGAAAGGTTGAAGTAAAAAAATCATTAGAGCTCATTTGGAGATATATATATATATATATATATATATATATATATATATATATATATATATATTTGTGTGTATATATATATATATATACACACACACCTAACTTTGCATACACCCACATACAAGAGAGAGAAACAGACAGAAAAACGCATACATGTAGAAAAAAAAATTCCTTGGCTTTTGTTGTTCTCTTTTCCCTTGTAGATATTTGGAAAGTCTGGTGATTCAATAGCTCATGCTTCTTTGAAAAAAGAAGAAAGCCAAAGTCCTATAGCCATGCGTGCTACACATGGACTTTAAAGTGTCTACCCCCTGGATTAAGACAAGCGAGACAGAAAATCTTGATTCCAATGTGAGAGAGTTAGCATTACTGAGACTTAGGATATTTAAGTTGTTTCACTCACTATGTTTGATAAGATGCTTTTAAGCTTATCTGGGTCTCTAAAAAGAACTCTATTATAATCCATACTTTTCTTCAAATTAGTTTGATGCTTCCTGGTATAACTATCATATCTTGTTAGCTTGAACAATAGTGTAGACTGCCACTTACTAATAAATCTAAATCATAATAACCATTGAAACTTTTCAAATTAATTTCTCTGTATAATTTCTCAAAGTGTAAACTCATTCTAGGAGTGATTTTTGGAAAGTTAAAAGCCTTATTTGCTAATGAAGTCTCACTGTAGGCAGGATTGAGTCATTTCTCATGGAAAATATGTTATTTGTAAAATAATAAGTATTGTAGAAAGATCCGGCCTCAAGATGAGTGTGAACAGATAGCAAGGAGGCAGAGAGTACCATAAAAGAGAAAGGTTCTTTTTCAAATATTGAGGGTACATGCAGCATTGTAGGAGTGTCTTGGTGTTCTAAGACATCACTGAAGAAGTAACACCCACTACGTTGGTGGTGGCATTGATTCATTCACTTATTGAACATTTATTGAGAATGTGCTATGTGCCAGACACTGCTAGAGATTCAAAGAAAAGTATATTACAGTTTCACTCACATGTATCCCCAGTTGAAGGATAAGAGTTGCAAAAGCAAATAGTTATAATTCAGGAATGTGGAAAGTACTATGAAAACACAGGTGCAGAAATGACTAACTTTGTTTAACAGAATTTGATAAAACTTAACAGAAGGGGTGACACTTGATCCAGATCTTTACAGATAAGTAGGAAATGATTTGCTGAAAAATTAGTAAAGCAAAGGGAATAGTATGAGGAAAGTTGAGGAGGGGGAGTAAGAGGGAAAAGGCTTATTAAGGCATAATGTATGACTCTCCAGAACAGGCCAGTACTGGGGTACCTTGAATGTGCCGTTCATTTGCACCTTATTCTGGGCTAATCCAAAGCTAACCAAACATGTTCTAGAGGAGGGTTCATACCAGGAAGAGGAAAGCTACTCGAGATCTAAGCTCTCTTGCTCATTCATTCATTTTCTGTCTTTGTCTTTGTTTCTGTCTCTGAATCATTCTGTCCTCCTCAGATATCCTCAGCTCTAGGCCTGAATTATTCCCCTTTAAAGACTGGCATCTTTCCATTTGGACACTACAGTTTACATGCCACCATGTCTAGTGACAGCCTAGGCTTACTGCTATTGCTGTGTTGAATTCCAGAATTCCTGCAGGGAGAGTCTTACCTGCCTAACTGATCCACTGTGGTCAGGAGTGGAGTAACAATCTGACTAATGAGTCCTGGAGACAAGCCTTTTTTAAATGGGAAGGGCTTTCTCAGAATCAGCAGGCTGTGGGTTGAGTATCACTCTCAAAATTATCAACCACCTATGATAATTCCACTTTAGATGCACCAAGAGATTTAGGGGTATAGTATGTCACTGTTACCGTTTGCAAAGTGCCAATCTAAATTTGCTGAGAGGCTGTTTTCTATGATTTTTACTTCTTTCAATAACTGTTTCTTGGGGGATTGCAAAAAAAAGGGGGCTGATGCTGGCATGTCCAGGAAGGTGTATTTCTTCATGAACAGGAGAATAGTGGGTGGAATCATAGAACTGGAGTCAATATGGATATTGTGATTTTTTTCTTCCTTCTCCCCCCATGGTCACTACCTTCAATTAAGTAAAGAAGGACCATTATATGAGGGGTTATCCGTGAAGCAAAGGTTATATAGAATTGGAAATCATACTTTTGGAAGTCAATTTCTTCCTGTGGTCTGAACATGAGAAGTAAGTTTCAATAAGATTCTGAGACTCATATATAAGTAGAGTCTGTAAGTAACTGAGTGACTGGAATTTCTCCTAACATAATTCTACCTTGGAAGGATAATGCACCTGGTGATATAAGTGAGCCCTTGAGCTTTATTTCTTTGTTATTTTTATTCTCAAATTATTCAAATTTCTTATATCAAAGCTGGCTAGGAAGTCATAGAAAAATGGACTTTTCTCTATGACTTGAGTTACTTCATGGACATTAGTAATAAATAATTTTGATCTTATATTTTCATAGACCTATTAGTATCCAGACATAAAAAAAAATTCTGAATCACATCTAAATTAGCTCAAACTTATATTAATTTTAGCTGTTCTAATCAATAAATTCCCAAGTATCAGTGGTTTACTGTTTGCTCATTTAAAGTCCGAAGTAGGTGTCCTGACTATTAAGTGGCATTTTTCCATGTTTCACGTAGCTGATCCCATTTCATCTTTTGGCTCTACCGTGATCCATAGAGAGCTTCCAAGGTCACCATGAAAGAGGAAAGAATGTAAGGAATGGAATGTGGGAAGTTTTTATGGGACAAGCCTAACAGTGGTTCACATCACTTCCACCCATACATATTCAATTGGCCAGTTGCATTTTGCCCAAAAAGAATAAGAAATAAATGAGCTGAAAGCTAGCTAGTTTCCTCATGAAGCTCTCCATAAACTCTGTCATAGTGCTTACCTTGCAATGAGTGATAATAAGGTATGATTTTATTTAACTTAAAGAGAATTGGAAATCACCCAGCCAAATTTAAATCCAGTGTACACTTAAATTAAAATTAAAAAGTGCTCCTTGTGTGATTTTGTTTTTTATATCCAAATAAGCATTAAGTAGCTTTAAAAAATACACTCATGACTTTGATATTTAATTGAGAGTTGGGTTCCAAACTCTGGGGTTGTATACTAATATCCAAAAAGAGAAATAGGAATGTTCTAAGTATGAGGAGGCACACTACTATTTTCCTATCAAGGTCATTGTTTTAAACAAAACTATTATTTATTGCTCCTTGTTGTATAAATGAAATACTGCTAGAAATTTTCAACAAAATACTTCATTATTCTTAAATGAAGTGATAAAATCTTCATATTTTAATTATTGCTTTAGATATCACTATGAAGATTATTACATTCTGCTCAAATTTAGAATGCATATTTTCTCATACTGCTTTATATAATTTTAGAATAATTTAATATTATTCCCAAAATTTCTCACTTCTTTAGTTCTGGGTAATTAAATTTATATGTCTTTGGGTTTTCATGTTCTAGTAGTTCTACTGGTTTTGTAGAAAATTATGATGAAGGATTAATTTTGTAGATTGGGGAAAGAGGGAGCAGTGGTATATTTGTTTGTTTTGTTTTTGTTTTTGATCAGTTCCAGTCCCTAGATTTTTATCTATACCTCTCATTGCAGTCTCTGGAAGAAGTTGAAAGTTATGGTTTGAATCCTAAAAAAAGTTGTTAGATGAAATCTGGGAACACCCAAGGAATAACACAATACCACAGAGTTAATATGAGTGATGATATCATGCTAGTTTTTAACAGTTGTCAAAAGAAGGGAAATCAAGCTGCCATTGCACATAGTGAGCCCTTGTTCACTTAACAAAAGATCTTTATAACTAAATCATAATTAATGGTGAGTATTCAGTGGGGAAGGTGATGGGTATTTGGATTACTTTTGGCCTTTCAAGAGAAAAATACATATCCGCAAAATCATAATTTCTAGAAAAGATGCTTATATATTCCATTATTTTCTTGTGTTATAGTTGACCACAATGTTTAATTTGGCATTGGTGAATGGAAACTAGTTAGGAAAAGTTTCTTTTTAGAAATAGAACCACATGTGTGGAACTCTAAAAATCTCATGTGCATCCTGTCTTAAAACTAGTTGTTCAACAACTGCCAAATGAAGTCCCACTTTCCAATTGTGTGCTGACTGAGAAAGAGAGTGTAGGTGGCACTTTTTAACAATGTGTGCATGTAAAATAATTTGGGGAGAGTGAAAGAAAACAATTGTATCTGAATTTAGTTAAAGAAGATTTTTAGTTTCTTTTCTGAATTCAACCTTCTATGGAACCAGATTATTTTCTCTAAGTATATTGTAGTATGTCGTGACCATCTCCAACGAAAGGGCAAAGCAGTTGTCTAACTTATCTACAAGATATGTTCATCAGCTTCCATAGCATCCCTCTCCCGAGTCAGCCCTCACCCCACTTTTGGAGATAAGGACATGCTTAGTATATACCATGATTCCTATTCTAAAGTGATTTTAAGAAAGTTAGAAGTCCCACATAAGGGAATAGGTACTGGTTCCTTTGTAAATTACCTGAAGAATTTCTTAGTTTTAAAGCATTGTTTACTCCCAAGTTTGATGCTTATTTATAAACTATCAGGCATCTGCAGGCATGTTTGATAGCATAAGTGTATCCCCCCATTACAATTTAAAATTAAAACTCAGAAATATTTGTTTACTTAAACACACACACACACACACACACACACACACACACAATCTTTCTCTTTCTTACACTTGCATGTACCCAGAAAAACTTTATTTGGGTTTTCTTTGAAATGCCAATAGAATAGTACTCGTTGCTAGATATTATTAATTTAGATGAGCAAAAGCTTTTTAGACAATATGTCTTACTTTAAGTTGAAAATAGCAGGCGAGAATTTAGTTCTGACAAAATCCTTGAGTGTTGTCAAAAAATGCTGACTGAAATGTACTTGTATTTTTTAACTTGGTGATTTCGACCATCTTTAGCAGGGGTCAGCAAAGTTTCCTGTGAAGAACCAGTAAATATTTTAGGCTTTGCAGGCCATATATCTCTGTCGCAACTCCTCAACACTGCCTCTGTAGCAAGAGAGCAGCCATAGGCAGTGCCCCAACAAATGCGCATGACTGTGTTCCAGTAAGCCGGGCAGTGCATGGGATTTGGCGCATGGGTTCTAGGTTGTCAGCCTCTGGTCTTTAGCAGCCCTCACTTCATGTGTTCACTGCAATTCTTTTCCTCACAGAGCTCCTTAGAAATTATTCTCAAATTATTCATAATTTTAGCATATTATTTGTAATATGAACATAAAATATTGTTTCGCCCCATTTGTTTTGAAGAATATGACCCATCAGCTAGTCTGAACAGACCAGTAACGTGTCATCTCCCCTGGGTCTTGTTGAGGACAAGGAGAGCCTGTAAGAATTGGGAAATGACTTAATCTGTTCACTTACAGAAAAAAGTTAAAGCAAGAACATGGAGTTTTGGTTCCATAAGATGCCCTTTTTAATAGGACACTGCTGAGAGGCCTAATGTTCAGTACTGCTGGGGACAGTCTTGAAAATAATGACCTACTTTTCCTGAGCAAAGCCAGCTCTGAAAGAGGATGATATCCACAGATGAGGTCTCATAAAAGAATATAATTAAACACTGATGCTCCTCAGAGTGAAAGAGCTTTGAGATAATGACTGCAGTGGCACACATTGTACCAATAAGAACAAGATGTCACAATTATATACTTGCAGGTTGATTTCATCTGACAGGATTCTTAACAACAGTGAAATTGGTCCGCCTGTGAATAACAACACAGCCTATGTGTGCTACAAATGAAGCTCTATTTATATCTTATAAACTTAACATGTGTCATTTAGCAAACTTCCTCATCTAGGGGTATGGTCTTATCAGTGGAGGTCCAGTGTAAGTCTTCATTCGCTGTGGCATAACATTTATAAATCACCCTCTTTAGTTAATTAAAGTCTTTTTTCCAAATTCTTTGTATAAGTAGAGTTTCTCCATTATTTGTTTTTTTGGATGATGTTATCTCACTGCAAAGTTTTATTTATCCTTTCTTCTTAACTATCCCTAACAGGTAAATTAGCAGCTAGTTGTTTTGGGTTGTCCATCAAAGTTACTTGAGGAGAGACAGGAATGAGCTATATCAGGAGTTGGCCAACTCTGGCCCTTGGGCCAACTCCAGCCCACCACCTATTTTTGAAAGAACAATTTTTACACATATTTAAATGATTGGAAAAAATTAAAAGAATATTGTTTGACCCATGAAAATTATATGAAATTTAAATTTTAGTATACACAAATAATGTGATATTGGAACACAGCCATGCACATTTTTTTTTTATACAAAAGTCTATTGCTGCATTCATGCTACAACTACAGAGACAAGTGGTTGCAATAGAGACAGTATAGCCAGCCAAGCCTAAAATATTTACTCTCTGGCCCTTCACAGAAAAATGTTGCCTACTCCTGGACTATATAAACCTTCAAATTCTCTTTCCAACTTTTTATTTTAATGTGAGTGTTATTTCCTTCCCTTTCTAGTTCCTACTTTTGCCTTGACTTTCGGGTGTGCCAGGTATTCTAGAATAAAGGTGGGAGCTTGGCCAAAGAGTCCCAATTTTATGTATGACAATGTACCTTAATATGCTTTCATCTCTATCCTGTGAAATATTGAGGTCAACCTAGATAGTCATTTATCAACATGCCCAATATTTATATAATGCTTTAAAATTTATAAAGCACTGTCACGTGTGTTGTCTCTCTTGATCCTACACAGTAGTGTGTTTTCTTTGAAGAGTAGGAACCTGAGGTCTAGACATGTTAATTGAATTTCCAAAAATCATGCAACTAATAAGTGATGGAGAACAGACTCTAATCCTGACTCTGAATCTTGTTATTTCTACATTACCACCCTGGTTCAGAAAGTAAGAGATATAAACAAAAGTCTGTGTCCTGACAATTATTCTTGTCTGGAAGTCATGCACAAAGCTCATGGGAAATGGACTCAGGAGAACTTATTCTCCCGTCCTTGTCACCCCGACATAAAAACTGTGAGAATAGCAGGGTGGGTATATCTCTCTACATAGAGTAGGAGAGAGCAGTAATGTTGAGCACTTTCATAGCCAGAATAAATCATGCATCAAAGGAGAAGAATCAAGAAGCAATGCTCAAAATTATAAATATTTAGTAAGTAAAATAACAAGTATCACTAATTCCACTCTTGGACCACTAGGGCCATGCAATGAACCAAATGTTAACATCTTCCCCAAAACCCATATGTTGAAATCTTAAGCCCCAATTTGATGGTATTCGGAAGTGGGGCCTTTGGGAGGTGATTAGGTTATAGGGATGGAGCCCTGATGAATCAGATGAGTGCCCTTATAAAAGAGACCTCAGAGAGCTCCCTGCCATCTTTAGCTAAATGAGGACACAGTGAGAAAATGGCTGTCTATGAACCAGGAAGTGGGTTCTTATTAATCAAATTTCAAATCTGCTTCCTCCTTGATCTTGAGTTTTTTAGCCTCCAAAATTGTGAGAAATAAATTTCTGTTGTTTGTAAGCCACCCCTTCTATGGTATTCTTTTACAGAAGCCCAATTGGAATAGGACAGACCACTCTGAAGCAGCAACCATGGTGATCTTTTGAAAATCCAAATCATCATTAGAATAATTCCAAATTCCCATAAGGCTGTACTTCTGCCTTCCCACCCTTCTCTCTCCTCTCCAACTCATCTCCTACCATTTTCCTTCTTATTCACTTACTCTAGCCACAATGGTTGTCTTGCATTGATGATGGCTGCTCATTTCTATGCTTGCTATTCCATGGGCCTGGAGCATTATTACTCAAAATCTCAAGATTCACTTCTTCCCATTATTAGAGCTCTACTCAAATGACAACTTGTCCTCAGAGACACTGTCTTTGACCACTTGGCCCAACTCTCTTTATCCTGGTACCATAATTCTTTTTTTTTCTCTTAGCATTATACCCCTCTAAAATTACTTATTTATTAGTATGGCACTTTAATATCTATCTTCCTCCAGTAGCACGTAAGCTCCTTTGGTGCAAGGACTTTACCCATCTTTTTCACCAACACCTAAAACACTACATGACACATGGTACATATTCAATAAATGCATACTGAGTAGATGAATAAGTAAATGTGTGTAGACTTTGAAATACAATTTTTCTTTTTGATATACCCTTGTTGGTGATAAGGCAAGGCATCTTATTTCTGACAAAAGACATAATATGACAAATCTGTCAATAGTAGGTTAAGAAATGTATAACACAATGTAAGAAGTAAAATCATGAGTTCAAATCTGGAAGAAAGAAAATATTTTCTAAATTCTGTAGGAATATAGATTTTCAATAGCAAATGTAAACATTTTCACCTATAAACAGTCTGTCCTCAATATCCATTTGAAGCCTCAGCTTTTCAGTGTTGGTGGCATTTCGTGAATTCAAGGCACCTGGGGGTTAATAGGTGTCCTAAGTTTCTAAACATTCACTACTTAAGAGAAAGCATGGAGCTATCTGAACAGAAAACTCAGAAGCCCCATTTAACCAGCTACTACCGTGGTTCAATTCCTTTGAGGCAAATGCATTTTGACTGGCTCCAAATATTAACAATAGCGAGTTTCGAGAATATTAACTTATCAGAGCCATCAGTGACAAGTGGGGATATCTTAAATTCTATTTTGTGTGGTTGTGGTGGGTGGATAGACTAAAAGTTGTATTTAAACAATCTTTACATGAGTAGTGTTAAATAAATTGAAGATTCTTGGGCTGGCCGAGTGGCGCGTTGGTTGAGAGCTGGCTTGGGATGCCAGAGGGCCCCGGTTTGGATCCCACATATGAGGGCCAGTGACACTGCCCTCTGCTGCTAAGATGCTGAACGGCAGCTTGACCTGGAGCTGGGCTGCCATGGATCGCCGGCAACAGTGTGGGCTGCAGCCACTGCTGCAGTGGGTTGCCATGGGCTACTGTGCGTAGCCAGCAGCTGTTGTGTGTGGCCGGCAGCCAGCGTGAGCAGCCAGCAGCAGCCGTGAGCAGCCGTCCAGAGGCCAGCAGCTGATCTGCCTCGCCCGGGAAGAGCGCGGTGATGGTGCCAACTTGGGCCCATGAGGCAACGTCCTCCACAACTAGACTGAAGAACAAAAGGACAGCAACTTGTCTGTTCCCATCCCCCAATTCCCCAATAAAAATCTTTTTAAAAAATTTAAAAAAAATAAATAAATTGAGATTCTAAAACTGGACAGTACCCTAGAAGCATCATATCAGAATTGAGCAAACTCATTTCTCGAAATGTCTTTTACTTTAAGAAAATATAACTTTATCAAATTGTGCAATAGTCCAAAGGAACAGTCCTTTAGTAATGCATGACTTAGTGTACATGAGGATGGAGTTGAATTATGCTCGAGACATGGTGATTTAATGAACCATAGAAAGCACTTTTACTTCAAGGGAACAGCATGTATTTCATCAGGAAATTTAGAAGGGATATTTTTGAAAATAATCCAAATCAACTACACCACATTGGGATCAGGTTAGAGAAGAGAAATGTCTGGTTGAAATAGTGGAGTTGATTGCTAAGAAAAGCTTCAGACGGCGTGATTTTATAAACTTTTCTGTCAGGATTACTCTAAGGTAGAACTGTGAATTTTTGTCTTGGGTGTTTTTCCTACATTCCCTTCCTAAGCCCCTGATTTCCCTTTTGGTAACCCTCGTTGTCACCCCATCCAGATCCCACATATATTTATTCTTCAGCTGCCAGGCAATCTTTGACAGTGCCTCAGTTGTCCCCATGTTCTCTCTATTCTTCGCATAGCTGCCATCCATATTTCTTGTCCCTTAGTACCTGGAATATTGCAATTTATTTTTTCCCATGTACACTGAAATCAGATACTTATTTTTTTTTATCTAGAGTCATTTATTAACTGCATTTTCCTGAAAATGTCCTGGGTGTGGTGTCTGGTATAGAGAATAATCGGACACTTGGACTTCATGTTACTCACAAACTTTGCTTGTTATCATGGAGGAGAGGATACAGTTTGCATCAATGAGTAAATGGCTTATAATAGCAGAGGAGTATTTGCTTTTTAAAATATATATAAAGACATGGAGTTTTAAAATAAAGAAATGGCTCTTTAATAGCAGGATTTCTGCTTCTTTTGTCCATGTAGGGAGACAAGATATTCTAGGGAAAGAGATTGTTTTCACACTTCTAAAATGCACTGTATAAGCAAATCCTTATCCTATTTATTATGCTTGGGTCTGATTGTGCCACTAAAATTACCAAATTAAAGTTACTGTAACTAGAGGTGGTAACTGGATAATGGCCTTCCCCCTGACAACTGAATGCATGGACCACAGTATTTATGAACAAAGTAGGCCTTTTTAAGTAGCAAGAATCCAGTTTCATTGTCATTATCACCATTGTGCCAAATGACTTGTAAAATAAAATAAATGAGATCCACAGCACCTAGCAAGCTAAGACAACCCCCGATTTATCATTCCCCTGCAAAACTGCACTCTGATGGTCTCAAAATGAGGGTGAGAGAGAGGATTAGCTCTGACCTTCCACTAATCAGAACAAAGGGTTATTCTTGATCTCACTTCACTGGTTTCTGACTAGCATAGCATTTTTTTGTATTGTCTTATTTTTCTGTCTTCATAAATCAAAGTACGGATCTAAAGAGCTATGGGACCTGCCTCCTGGCTATGGTTTTAAGACAGAAATCTCTTTTTGCAGCCATTGAAGTGATTTGTACTTGGACAAATAGGCCAATACTAGGCTCTCGGTAGAAACTGCTAATGCCATAAAATCTCCAGAGAAACATATCATGACGGATCTTGGGCAGAGTTTGAAAACTGTCGTGCACTCCTCACTGCCTACCTTCAATTTCCATATTTACTTTCTGTGACTGGCCCACTGTGTTAGAAACGTAGCAGGTGACAATATGTTAGGAGAGAAATGTGAAGGATAGATTTTTAAAAGATACACAAAACATTGAGAAACTCTAGTCCTAAGTCTTGACTTGGTTCCTGTGAATACTGTTTCGAGATGTTTGAAACAGTCTCTTCACCTTATCTCACTGTGTGAACTGGAGAAAAGCACTTGGTTTGTGCATATTATCGAAATCACACATATTATTTTCTCATGGATAACACCATATACTACAATGATTACTTTAAGTTACATGAATATTTAGATCAAGTAAAATTGAGAAGTTAGTGATTTTTTAAAAAATGTTACCCATATTGATGTAAAGTGACAGCAGGTTTTGTTTATGGAGATTTGTTCATCATTGTAGAGTTGCCATGCAACTGATATGGTCAAGGGTGAATTCATTCTTCTTTATACCCTCTGAGTTTGGACTGAATTGCACCCACATTCAGCATGCTTAAGTTGGAAGGGTGCAGGTTTGGGAGTTAAACTAGTACAATTATGAAAACTAGCCCAGCATTTATTACTTGGGTGACTTATGTGTGTTACCTAAAATTTCTGATCCCATATTTCCCATCTAGAATAGTAATAACATTTAGATATTTGGTGGCTTTATTCTTGTTTGGGGGATTGTTAATTATACACCAGGAAATGTGCAAAGTGCTTTATATGATGTCAAGTAATGTTCAGAAAAACACTGTATATTAGCCATTGCTTACATTGTAGGAAACTGTCACTCACAAGGGTTAATTATTATTCTAGTTTAACAGCTAGTAAGTAGTAAAGTGAAAATTCACATCCAGGGGTGACTCCAAAGCCCGTGTCCTACCCACTGCTGTGTGGGGGCTAGGAAGCTGGCTCCCCACCGGCACTGTGAGTGGACCCAGCACCGGCCTTGTGGTGTTTCTCCCATTGGCGCTAGCCTTATACAGCAACACTGAGCCTCCCTTCCAGAGTGACTTCATTTCCTGCACCACCATGATTCTTTTACAGGATCTAAAACCTAGATCTCAACCATTTCTTGCCTGGTTTCTTGGCTTAGGCTAAGGGTCAGAACCTCGTGATTTTATCTCTTAGGAGTCATGAACCACTATTCCTTGATATGACCTCCTGCTGAATTCTAGAATTTTTGTCCATCTAATTCTCATAATACTGGGGGCTCTCTAGCTCCGTTTGACTTAGCCAAGTGTCCTAGACTTAAGTCTTTTCGTGCCAGAGTGTATTTCATCTCCCCATTTCTTCCTGCTCTAACTATTTCTTTTTCTGTCATAGCTCTCTTACTTGGTTGCAACTATAACACCTATCTGCTTTCCCTGCATTTCTAACCATATATATATATATAT
>NW_017731400.1:1629659-1652358 GCF_001890085.2 Hipposideros armiger
ACACACACACACACACATATATTGGGTTGTTGGAAAAGTCATGACGCATTTTTGCAACAAAAAACATAGAAAAATATGTCATGACTCTTCCCACAATCATATATATATATGTATATATATGTATATATACATATATATATATATACATATATATATATATGTGTGTATATATATATATGTATATATGTATATAGACCAAAAAATGTATACATAGTTTAAGAAAGGAAAACTATATTAAAATTGTAAGAGTCAAGATACACTGATAACAAAAGACGAATACAAGTCATGTGTATACATTTTTTGGCACTTCCATATATAATCACCCCACTTGCTTAGAGAACTCTAGTTCCTATCGTCCTCATTCCCACAGTTTCCGACAAACTGACAGACGTACCAGCCTGCCATGCTCTGTTAGTGTCCAATCCTGGGGCATATGGTGCCCTGCAAAATATCCTAAGGCTTGTGAATGGATTATTTTCCTCTCAGTCAACAAGTCCTGGTGGTTTCAAATATCACTTATGAAAGGCCATGGAATGGTAAAATCAAAACAAAAAATAAACATTTTATTCTCCTTTTTTAAATCATGAACATCTTGACTCCATACAAAGATGTTTTTCTTTTGACTTACTAGTAGTTAAACTTCATTCAAAAGATACATTCAGCTGAAAAAAAAATTCTATCATCAAAATGAAACATAAAAGCAGAGGGGAAAAAAAGACCCAGGGCCTTTTATTCTTGTGAAGGTCAAATTATTCTTTGAAACAGTATACCTAAGTGTTCTTCAAAACCCCAGATTTCAGGGTCAGTTAAAGTTTTTTTCAGTACCAAATATTTTACTTGAAGTGTAATGACAGGCTGATTACCCAATGTTTTCATTAATTTTATATAATAACTGAAGTATAAAATGGTATATTTTTCACAAAAAGCAGGGAGGCTTTGTGTGGTATATAGTGGATAATGTATGCATGCATTTTAAAATAATCTGGTTAAAACATCTGTCCAGCACTATTTATGCATAGCCTGTTGTCTTCAGGATCTGTTCCTCCCTGAATGTGTGGGGACGATGTAGCTTTGCCTTAAGAATGCTAGCTACAGGGTCACATAGGTCTCCAGTGTCTGAGATGGGAGTGGGCATGGCCTCTGTGCTTATAACCACAGTTTGATAAATAAGAAAACGTCCATTTGGAAGTTTTTTTCATGATAAATAATTTGAAAATAACACCGAATTAGTATAAATCAAATAAAGCAACCACAACGCAAACAAAAAGGGACCTGAGCGGGCGAAAATAAGGGGTCTGAACCCAACCGAAGGTAGATGAGCCCAGAATTCCATGAGTGCAAGATTGTGTATGTGTGGCGAGTTTCGGTGAACTTCTTGTGGACTTTGGGATTTTCACGTTGGAGCTAATTAGAGAGGATGATAGTAAATAAAGCTATGCCCCAGTTTTGGGTCTATTGGAAATAGACAGGTAAATGTAGTATGGTCCTACCTCAAAGGAAAGAAAGAGCTAAAGCCTTCACATGTGTAGCAAACATTCCTATTTGATCAGGGTATTGTTTTGGTTTTGTTTTCCTGCTGACCCAGAACACGGCCTTTGGCTCCTTCTCAACGTGGCACCTCCAGCCTTGCTTGTCAGTCACTGGAGTTGACCTATCAAATGAAAGTGACTTGCCACCTATGCTAAAGCAACTTTCACCTTCATAGGGGAGCAGCAAAACCAGTAAATCGCTACAACATATGGCAGCATGTGGTTTTTTGAAAGTAATGTAACAATAAAACATGCTTAGAGAACAATGATTTCTGACCAGGCGACAGCTGAAGCCTTCATCAGTGGAGTGGCTTTGAGTCAAATAAGTAGTTTTAGAGCATAAAAGTAGAAAATAGATGGAAGGAGGTCAGAGTTGTTTTTTATTATCAATATGAAAATATATTATTTGGGCTTGGATTTTAGAAGGCTGCTATTTGTGCAATCATGTTTTAAATCAAGGGGGAGAAAACGTTTCAATAAATGGCTAAGATAACTAAAATATTCATGCTTTCCTAAGAGTGACTTATAGTCTACAAATGTAGCACTGAAGGGTGAACTTCAGAATTTGGTAATTCTCTATTTCTAAATGTAGGCAGTATTGTTTATAAGAGTACTATTTCTTTTTTTATGGCAGTTACATAATCAGGTGTTTCTATGATTAAAAAAGTATTGAAATGTTGTTCTCACAAAAACAAAGTAAAACACTCTCCGGCTGCCGTCTTGCATCCCCGTGTGTGTGCGCACTTTTTCTCAACTGGTCGGTCCATGACCCTCCAGTGCCAAACTTCATCCCGCACGTGGCTCCGTTTCCTCAACAACAAGATGAAAGAAACTCATGAACCAGAAGAACCTCACCAAACTGCAGGCACCAGTGTGCATTGGTGGGAAAGGAACTACTCACAGAAAGAAGGTGGTTCACAGAGCAGCAGCAGCAGATGATGATAAAAAAACTTCAGTTCTCCCTAAAGAAATAAGGGGTAAACACTATCTCTGGTATTGAAGAGGTAAATACGTTCACAAACCAGAACAATGATCCACTTTAGCAACCCTAACATTCAGGTCTCCCTGGCAGCAAACACTTCCACCATCACAGGCCACGCTGAGACCAGGCAGCTGACAGAAACTCTACCGGGATCTTAAACCAGCTTGGTGCAGACAGTCTGACTAGTTTACGGAGGCTGCCTAAAGCTATGCCCAAACCATCTAGGGTTGGAAAAGCACCACTTGCTACCGGAGAGGAGGAGGATGGTGAAGTTCCACATCTTGTGGAGAATGTTGATGAGGCTTCCAAGAGTGAAGCAAACTGAATTGAGTCAACTTCTGAAGAAGATAAAACTTGAAGAAGTTAGCTGCTATTTTATATTATGACTGCTTTTAACATTTTGTTTATAGATCTGATAAAATCTCGATCTCTAATATTTTGAAGCCCAACCCCCTTGGACACTGCAGTTCTTTTCAGTTTTTGCTTAGACACAGATCATTCTTTGTGGCTAATTAGAGTGAAAAGAAGCTTGGAAATAAAGTTTGAAAAAAAGGTTAATAAAGTTCTTTGCCTAGTAAAATAAAAGTAAATCACATAAGCAATTACATTTTTAACAAAGGATTTATTTGTAGGGCATTTTAAAAATGTATGCAATTTATAACTGAAACATTCATTTCATATGAGCATGAGGGCAATCTTTACTTCGTATAAATGTATTTATGTTTGAAGTTAAAAAAAAAAAGTAAGAGCTAGGAAAGTCTAAATTCTGGGCTTAGATATGAATAAATACATATCTTGGCCCGCTCAAGCATGTGGTGACTTGTGCTTCAAATAAAGCTTCATATACAATGGACAGAATACTCCAATGAGCAGAAAAGAGTCAATTCCAGCAACCCTGGTACTTCCTAGCAGTGCCCACTCTTGGCTATAAGAAAATTCAGCTTAAGAAAACTTTCTGGAAGCAGACTAAGGCTGAATCCCACGGCACCACTCAGTATTGTTCTCTTTATTTATTTTGTTTTTTGTTTGTTTGTTTGCTTGGTCCATAGGGAAAGCGTTCAATGTGGTGAAAGACTAAAATCGTTACATGCAGAATAAAGAATTTTTTGAACTCTAATGAACTTGTGGTTTAAACTGCATATTGTTATTATATGAGTTTCCTGTGCCATACAAATTAAAATAAACTGGGTGACTTAAAACAACAAAAATGTATTCTCTCACAGTTCTGGAGACCAGAAATTCAAAATCAAGGTGTTGGCACAATTGGTTCCTTCTGGAGGCTTTGAGGGAGAATCAGCTCCAGGCCCGATCCAGATTCCGGTGGCTCCAAGGGTTCATTGGCTTGGGGAGGCATCCCTCCAATCTCTGCCTCCTTCACATGGCCTCCTCTGTGTCCTGTCTTCTTCTCATCTCTTCTCTTACAAGGACACTTGGCATTGGTAGAGGGCCCACTCTAATCCAGGATGATCTCATCTCCACAACGTTAAATTAATTACATCTGCAAAGACCCTTTCCCCATTAAGATCACATGTCCAAATGAAGAATATTCACAGGTTCTGGGTGAACATATCTTTTTTTTTGGGGGGGGGCATCATTCAGCTAGCGGCAGTCATGTTCTGTTGTTTTCCCCATTATTCACATTGTTAGAGTAGCTGATTCTTCCCCTTTTCTATGATATTAGATAAAATTAAAAATAACTTGTGACTCAACAATGCAAATCACTCCCATGATTTTGTTTGGTTTTGTTAATTGATATAAATTTCATGCATCTTCCCCCTGATTATAGGATATTGTTCTAAATCAACAGAAAGCTTAATTTCATCTTATTCCTAAAATTCTTCAAACATGATTCTAGCTGAAATTTAAAATCTGTCTATTTATTTACTTTTAATTAATTAATTATTGTAGTTATGTATTCCCAGAAGACAATGCCCATCTATTGAATTGTTAGTGCCACAGATAACATGATATAGTTAAAATAAAACGTACAACCTTTAGCCAGTGATGGATCTGGCTGTGATTCTCAGCTCATAGCTTAGCACTTTCAATCTATTTGATTTAAAATAAGTTATTCAACCTTTTTTAGTCCGTTTGCTCATCTGTAAAGTGGAGACACTAAGACCTATGCATTTATAATGAGGATTAGACATACTATAGATAAGTCACCTAGTACAAAGCATAGCACAGTTTATCTACTTTATGAATGATAACTATTACTTACTGTAGACTTTGTATATAAAACAAAGAAAGAAAATTCTGATTGTTAACTCATTCATTAATTTAAATGCTGAACGGAATAGTCTCTGGCCTAAGGTAGGTCTGGGGGTGTGTGGTGTAATATGAGTTGCCCGCCTGACATCATGTCCTCACAGTTTCCTCGTGGGTCTGCTTCCCCTCCTCTGGTTCTTATCTATTAGTAAGGCTGGTCTCCTCACTCTCCCCTGAACACATGACTCTCTTTCCTGCCAACCATCTTGCTCACACTGTTTGACTACTTGGAAATACTCTCCTTCCTTCTCTGTTATCCATACCTGCTTCCTGTGTATGACCCAAGAGAGGTCACATGTTTTTTCTGAAGATGTCTACCATGTTATGCTCAAACCTGTGTTCTGCTTTGAAATTTTAAAATTCTTTAATTCTGTACTCATTTTGACACTTGACATATACTGCCTCGCAGGGTTAGAAGATGTAAGTTAGGTGTTTCAAACGATCAAATGAAAGTTTTATGAAGTCAAAAATGGTAATTAAGTTTCCTAGTGCTTCTATTTTGCACTCTGAAGTTAATTGAATTGTTCTTGCAGGTTCAAGCCTAACCTCAGATACGTGTTTCCTTAAAATAAAATTAAATTCACTCCAATCTACCATCATCCATATTGGTGGCAAATTTAAGTCTGGTAATTATTGGAGCTCCCTCCTTCATGGTCATTCAATCCTCCAGAAACACTAATGGAGAGAAACATTTGGCTCCTCTAGTGTTTGGTCTGCCCTAGTTACCCTTAAAAGACCATTATCCATGCCCACATAGTCTATGCAATCTAGAAACTCCAGTGTCACCTAGACGATGTTTCCATAGCTTAAAGCCTAAAGTTCGGTTTAGCTAGTTTCCTAAATTCAAACTACCACTTTGTGTTACAAGAAAGTGGTTCTTGAATCCCAAATCTTCATGGATCTCAAAAACCACTATCCTTTCTTTTAGCTTGGAAACATCTTCCTTTGTCAATTCCCAACCTTTCTTCCTTCAAAGGCATCTGTCCCTCTCTTACCTTCAAATCCAATAAATTCTCTTCGTTGAGCTAACACTTACAATTGGCAGAAAAAGAAATTGTCTTCAAGATTCTTGTTTTCAACCTTACATCCCTACCTTACATGGGTCACACTACTTAATTCAACTGGAAGTAAAGAAAAAACAAAATCATAGGATACAATACACTTTAATGTTGAAACATTTTTTTCTTTCCAACTGTAAGCATCCGTTAAAACAGATTATCTGATTTTTGTCTCAAAGACTTGTGGAGCACACTTATCAATGATCAAAGCATGTGACATCTGGGGAACCAACTGGAAAATAAATTATTTCAAGGGAAAGAAGATCCCAAAATAAAAGTTGGATGTGGAAGCTATCCTTCTAATTATATGGGAAGAGGTGAGTGGGAGTTAGTTACACAAAGTATTTGTCTCTCAGATTTGTCCTCTAGCTCAGCTGCCATGATCTGAGACCCAGAATGAGAAGGGACTGAATGTAAAAACTGAGAGAAGGCTATTTTAAATACCCTATAATATATTGGAAGCACCTGGGAGTATTGCTTTAGGATCCTCTTAACATAGTTGAGAGAGAACATGAGTTTAGAATATTGAGGACTCTAAAAAATAATTATGCCTTTGGCCCAGTGAGACTTTGGCACAGTATGAAAACAAGCCCTTGACATGGAGGTGTCCTCACTAAGCATGTCTTAGTAACATCTACTGCAGCCAAGACTTTGATAGACACATGGGGGCCAGGTGATTCTTACAGTGTTGGTTAAGTTCTCAGGACTTTGTTGAAATGGGAGAAGGTGCCAATAGCTATAATTATGGTAACTGGAGTAATGATGAGCCCATATGCATCCTCACTGAATACTATTTATTATCAGAACCCATGGCAAATACCATTCCTATAACCTGCAAAACATTAAGATATTTGAGAAGCAGAATTATTTAAAGGGAATCAGGGAGGAGGAAGATGATATTTCCTAGAAGGTAATTTCTAAAAATATGTGGACTCATTCTCTGGACTTTCAGAATTGTATGTGTGGGGATGTGATGGATAATACTTTGAAAAGGGCTAGAATTCCACATATATTTGCTGTCGGGGCTACAGCTGGACAAATATTCTAACAGTGATCCTTGCCCCAGAGTCCCTGGAGTCAATACCATGAAAACATCAGTTACATTTATAACTCTCCTTGTGATAACATGTATTCAATACAGACTTGATTTGATCAGTTGTACAACTTACTTCAATTACCTTGACTAATTGTTTGTTGTTCTTTTTTTAAACCAGGTATGATCTTACACTCTCTTCATTTCTTTTTTTTTTTTTTAAAGATTTTTATTGGGGAGTTGAGGGGATGGGAAAAGCGTTGAGGAATAGGGGAAGGGGAACAGACAAGTTGCTGTTGTTTTGTTCTTCTTCAGTCTAGTTGTGGAGGACATTGCTTCACTCGCCCAAGTTGGCACCATCATTGTGCTCTTCCCTGGCGAGGCAGATCAGTCGCCGGCTTCTGGACAGCCGCTCACTGCAGCTGCTGGCCGCTCACGCTGGCTGCTGGCTACACATGGTAGCCCATGGCAACCCACTGCCACAGGGGCTGCAGCCTACGCTGTCGCAGGCGACTCACAGCAGCCCAGCTCCAGGTCGAGCTGTTGTTCAGCATCTTAGCTGTAGAGGGCAGTGTCACTGGCCCTCATATGTGGGATCTGAACCGGGGCCCTCTGGCGTCCCAAGCCAGTTCTTAACCATCGCCGCTGCACCACTTGGCCGGCCCACCTTGACTAATTGTTAAATAAGTTGGCTTCTAAATACTGAGTTAAGACTGCAGATTCCTAACACAGGAAACCAGTTTCCTGAGAGCATGTCAAGATGTGAAAAACTTCTTCAGAACTAGAAGTTAAAACATTATTAACAAGGGTGCTTTTACAGCATCTTTAACTGCAAAGTTATAATATTGAAACCTATAGTGTTTTCTAAATATCAGCCGTTTCCTTAAATATACCCTATCAAATCCTAATCCATCAATCAAGATACTCAACTGGAGATGGCCTACTACTTTTAAATAAGGTTGACAAACTCTGTATATTATATCCTTACTTTAAATATTCATTACACATATTACATACAAAAGACTTTTAAAGTTCTATAATAACAATTTTCAAATTGCTTTTAGTTAACATACCTCAAATTAATTTTGCATCGTACCATTTTTTTCAATATATGTCTATCAGTATCCCCAAGCAAATATTTCTCTATGGAATCAATTTTGCACAATAGATATACTTCTAACTTGACCTAAGTTTTTGGAAATCTTGATAATTAAATCCTTATTAAAGATACCCCTGGGGCAATACAGATTATATACAATTATTTTGGCACACAGGAAATAAATATATAGATATGATACATTAAATATAACATAACATGTGTGCTTTATATATTATATATTTAATGCACGTTATATATATATGTCTATATAAGATATAACTCAAAAGGTCTGGACACATGAGATATGAACCTATCAAAATAATTAACAATACAATAAAGACGACTCTAAGAATTAAAAAAGCAATAAGCATGATAATAATTGATCAGAATGACTGGGGAATAGGTGGAGGTCCCCATGGTCTCTGAGTGTCAAGGAAAACTTTTTAGACAAAGCTGTTTCTGAGGATAGTTACAGGGCATATACAAATGGCTAACACTTAAGTATTAAGTAAGCAAGTGTGTTCCCAGTAGGATGAAACTTTAGAATAAGAGAAGGTACACATTAAACTGTCACTTGCCAAGGCAAACATTCTCCCAGATCATTCTATGTTAAGCTTTGGTCTCTGAGGACTTTTTGGATTAAAAAATAAAGATCTGTCAGCATTCATATATTTAAAAAGTATATAGTGTTTTCTCTCCATGCAATTTCTATTTCCTCTATTTACATTAGTAATGGAACTGATGTTACCCTCAGATAAGTCAATGAAGATCAGAACATTATTTGATTTGAGTAGATAGATCTTAGTGTCACCACAGAAGGAAAAAATGACCATATAATACTGTACCTATTACTGTCTGTCTCCCCATTTACATACACATTGCTTAGAAGAGAACTCTTTAAACTTTTCATTTTCAGAACTCCTAATGGCAGAGCAAAAATTAAGTAAATATGTGTCCAGAGAGATGAGAGAAAGAGATAGTGGCTAAGGACTTAAACTGCAGGACTTCATGGGAGGGAATATCATTGATGCCTCTTTTATCTCAAAACTTGAAATAAGCAGTGCATTCTCTATTATATATGTGTGCATATTTAACAAATAATACTTTTATATGGCTAACAGATTGATACATTTATTTTCCTCTCCAAAATCTTTCTGTAAATTTGATGTGCCAGGAGGATAAGCCATATTTATGTCATAGCTTCATATAGCCTATGACACACTGTTTCAATTACCCAGTAGGCAATTTAATGTAAATACAGTAAACCTCTTTTTCATTATATAAAAATTAGAATACTTGATGAAAATGGAGTATTTTTGTAAATATTCACCTTTTTAAGGATTAATCTTATGGAGTGGCCCACACACAACTGTGGCAATCTTGACCCAAGTCTCCCTCACTTCAGAATTTTAGGTGGGGCTTGAAACACAGTCATCTGACAGAAAGTAACTTTACTAGGACAGCCTCTGAGGAAGAGTAGCAGGAAACAGCATGTGACTCCTGATCTTTTAGGATAAAGATCAGTCTAGAAAGGAATGTTAAGGTACTAAGTATCATTTTCTCAGTTTGCTTCTTGGTTCTTATATACCACTGTGCTTTGTTTGAGAAAGCAGAATTTAGTCAGTGAAAGAATAGTTTTTGTTAAAATGTGTTATGTCCATAAGCACAAAGTGCTCGTAATAGCTATCCAGAGCAGAGACAATTAGCTCATTGAGCTTGGATTCTACACCAACAGTTGACATAGTAAAAATCTTTTTGGAATTGTTCTTTGTTCAGATTAAGCATACAAAAACCAGAGAAAATGCCAAAGCTAAAATAATAAAATGCAAAAATAGAGTACCACCAGCTTCCTAGGGTGATTAGTTAGGTAAGACAGAGAAAGGATAGCTTTAATGTTTGATAGGTGTCATCAAAAATGTATCCATAAACAGAAGGTAATAACAGTGCGGTGGAATCTTCAATGTGTACTATTGTACTCTTGGTCTATAAATCTCCAAGTTAATGCAGTTGCTTTATCTTAATAGGTGACACCAGGATACTCATAGAAAACTATGAGGTGAACTGAAAACACCCCTATATTTATATTGTATAAAGTATACAATATGAGATAGAAACACAAAGAGACAGCACTGTCATGGATTTATCATATTTTGGGCCTCAAAACTACATTTTCAGAAGTGAAAGATTTCTCTCTATTGTAAATGTAAGATAAATTTTGGGAAAGAGTCATGCTCTACTTTGGTAATAGTATGAATCCTCTCCCTTGACTTACCTGACATAATTTCTGCTACATAGTGTGTGCTCATCAAAAATGTGTTGACTAGATAAGTTTACACATACACACACAGAGATGCACACAAAGCTACCAGTTCAAGTTGAACAAACACCTTTATGTAAAATGCAGCAAACTAGAAACCCAGTCATCGACTTCCCTAATTTGATAAATTAGGGAGACAATTACAATGAAATCAGGCCATCAAGCTTGAGTATCTAAAGAGGAATCTGAAGTGTGTAGTTCGAAACCAGTGTAAGCCTAGAGAAGACCTTTTCAGGGAAGTTATTGTTTCTTTACCTGGCTCCTTAAGTCCTACTCATAACTAGATCTGAAATAGTCCTGTACACTAAAAAAAAAAAAAAAGAAAGTTATTTTAGGTCGCACAAGCAAAAGTTCAGAACAAACTTTAGCCCACTGACTGATAAGCCCCACGCCATGCACAATGAGAGTTTTTGACACTACTTCTTGTTACTGATTTCCTCACTACCAGAACATGAGCTCACATGGTAAGCATCCTCTGGGAGAGTACCTGTGTAGTACAGCAGTGTTGCCCAGCATAAAAGTCCAAGTAATGGAATCACTGGACATTCAATCAGAAAACAATCTTGAACGCTAGCCCCTTTTGTTACAGAGGAAGAACCTACAGCTTAAACAGGTGAAATGACTTGGCTGATGCCAACCCACATCATAGTGACCAACACTAGCCTAGACTGAAAAGTCTTGAGAAAACTACCGAGGTGATTCTAAGACACATTACTGATTATCTTATTTTAAATTAATATGTAAATAATAAGGAGGCAGGCAGATGGACAGACTGAAAAAAAAAGACATGATGTGGTATTCATTGTTGAACCATATAGACTCTTTTGTGTGTGATACAAACCACAAATGAAGCCACATAATACTAAACTATAGACATGTTATATATGCCTATACATTAAAGCAGACTTATGGCATCCTTTTTTATTTTAACACCTAGTGAACAGACACAAATAATTATATACATTCAGCTATCTAACTAATTTCCTAATGGGATATTTGCTCAGAGGACAGAAATACACAGAAAAACTCTGCAATTAACCTTTGAAAACAAAGAGAATTGTTGCCTAGAACGTTTTCAGAGCTTCATTGTTGATAGAAGCTTAAGGGTAAATCTAAACTATGACCTTAAACACACTTAATATATCACACCTTATTTGGGAAGTAAGGGGATGCTGTCTCCCGAACTGGTCTCATGTGGAATGAAAAGAAGCAAGTTCCTAAAGCTAAGTTAGTTGATCAGAACAAACTTTATTTATAAAAAATTTGACTGCATTGCTCCATAAACTTAAAAAATCTATTTTTTTCAATGTATATACAATGTGTATAAGACATTTTCTTTCTTTTTTTTTTAAAGATTTTTATTGGGGAATTGAGGGGATGGGAACAGACAAGTTGCTGCCGTTTTGTTCTTCAGTCTAGTTGTGGAGGACGTTGCTTCACTGGCCCAAGTTAGCACCATCATTGCGCTCTTCCCAGGTGAGGCAGATCAGTCGCCGGCTTCTGGACGGCCGCTCACTGCGGCTGCTGGTCACTCACACTGGCTGCTGTCTACATACGGTAGCCCATGGCAACCCACTGCCACAGGGGCTGCAGCCTACGCCGTCGCCGGCGACTCACGGCAGCCCAGCTCCAGGTTGAGCTGTTGTTCAGCATCTTAGCTGTAGAGGGCAGTGTCACTGGCCCTCATATGTGGGATCCAAACCGGGGCCCTCTGGCGTCCCAAGCCAGTTCTTAACCATTGCGCCACTCGGCCGGCCCAAGACATTTTCTTAATATAAACAATAAAAATAATTTTCATTCATAGTATATTCAAAGTGAAAATTTTCTATATTTTAAAAAAATTATTAAAGTCTGAATAGTCCGTAGTACTGCCTTAACCCAAAACACCATCAGACAACAACTGCCACTTGCTTCATGTGAATGCTTAATGAAATTCAAACCTCCCTAAAACTATCATAATATTGTAAACTATACATTGTACATAAGGGAAATTATATGCAAAACTGGAAGTGGCATGGCAAAAAGAAATAATGATCTAATTGGCAAACATGCTGTTTTGCTGGACATACTTGATTATGTGGGTTTTAATCTTTACAGTGACGTACCATAGCATAGTTTGTGTGTGTGCTTGCCAACAAATGAAGGAAATTACAAAAAACAACAACAACACAAAAACTTTTTATCAATCATGTACTATATGTTTGGGACATAATAGGCACACAATAAATAGTTTTGAATGAAGGTCAGGCACTGTGCTTGACCATTTATATGTACTTTGTCATTTAATTTTAATTTCACCTAGAGTGTGTTGGAACACTCTGAAGTTAATTAGCTCAATGTTGTTCTGTAAGATGACTGCAACATGTAAATCTAGGTGTACCTTTTGTAAACCCTAAAAATGTTTTGCCTAGAAATTCCGTGAACATTAAATTTTGTCCAATATCTTCACACTACAGCCTCCTTTTCTGTGCTCACAAGTGATCAGAATGGGGAAACATGGTTTCCTGACCAAACTGTTAGGGAAGGTTTTATCTAATGGTAGGATATAATGAATAATGTGAAAAAACATCTCCTTCAAAATCTCTTACACCATGAAATTCTTTGTTTTGTGTGCTGTCTCAATTTCTGTTAATAAATGACAAATATATGTTAATAATTTTCCTCTTTCAAAATGCAAATGTCCTTGGGAAAATCAAATAGGTGGCTATTAATTCCTTAACGTGATCTGATTTAATCAAATTGCTCCCACCCAGCTGAGATAAGTCTCACTGAGAAAATAGGCATTTCAATTCAGATGCTTTTGCCCTTAATGGGAAGATAGAAAATGGCACTTTATGTGATGACAGACTTGGGTGGCACTATGAGAGGCTTTGTGTATCCATCTAGCAGCAGGAGGGCAGTGGATGCCTGGGTTTGGAAGAAGAGATGGAAATAATTTGGAGAGGAAGTCCAGAAAGAGGTTGGAGTGTGGTAAGATGTGGCTTATCTATTTAGTTTACATAGGTCCAGATTTGGTGTCTACTTAAAAAAATACACAAATCACTCCTGAAAACACTTCGGCCTTGGACTATGTAAACCTCACCTACTTATTGAATCTTAGTGCATAAGCAGGCACTATGGTTATGTTGTATATCCTTAACCACTAAAGAAATTACACAAAGAATTAAAATATGTGTATGTGGGCAAATAGGTATTTTCAAAGTGGGCACACAGTCAAAGAAAGCATATACCTGCTTTCAAGAGGTTTGCAATTTGCTTCGTGTAGGCATGTAGTTTCTATAACCACAAGTATTAGCTAGTCAAGCAAAATGCTACATGCCCAGAACCCAAAGTATCAGTTCCCTAGGACTGCTGTAACAAAGTACCACAAACTGGGTGGTTTAAAACAACAGAGACCCATCCTCTCACAGTTCTGGAAGCTAAAGGCCAAGATCAAGGTGTGTGTAAGGCCATGCTCCCGCTAAGACTCTTCCTTGCCTTTGCAGCTTCTGGTGGTAATAGTTTTTGGCATTCTTAAGCTTGCAGCTGCATCGCTCCAATCTCTGCTTCTGTCATCACATGGTGTTCCCCCTGTGCCTCTTTCTTCACAAGGCATTTTTCTCTTCTCATAAAAACATCAGTCAAATTGGTTAGGACCCACCCTAATGACCTCTCCTAACTTAATTACATCTATAAGAACTATTAAAGAAGGTCACATTCACAGTACTAGGTGTTAGGGCTACAAGGTATATTTGGGGGAACATTATCCAATCCATAGCCAATTCTTTTCTAACTGAATAATGAGATATGACCACCTCACTCTGTTCACAGATGTTGTGAAATTATGTAAACTTTTGCAGTTAGACTTTACAAAACTCAGCCAGCAGTTACCTACTATTCTGAGATGGTGCCCATGACTTTCTCATAAGAGTGTCATGATCTAACAAAATCAGATGTTTAAACTAAGAGCTGAGATTTCCCTAAATAGGACTGAGATTGTAACTAAATTACCAAAAGTAAAACTATTACTTACAATTTTAATTAAACAACATTAATTTTAGTAACGATAGCATTGGCCAAAGCTAAGAATAAAATTCCAACACAAGAAAAAAAGAGCACTATAGATAATATGATAATTTCCTGAACATACTTCTTTTGCATCTAAACAATATTTAACATGCTTTTTCAAACTCTGTTATTTTGAAATTCATTCAGATCTTGTTCTCTGTTCTTCATATTCTACTACTTAAATTCATCGACTCAATCTTCCCACCTTTTAGATAAAAAAGATATTCTGTATCCAATCAGTGAGCAAAATGTCTTCTCAGACTAAATCTGCTCTAGTCACCTCAATGATGTTTTAACTTTTGTCTAAATGTTTTCTTGATATTTTTCATGCAGTTTCTTCCAAACAGCTGTCCACATCTCACCAAATAACTATGTATTTTTAAAATTCACATCCCCCAAAGGGCCATCTGTCATTTTATGCTTTCTAATGTACATTGAACAAAATTTCAAAACTCATTTCATAAGCACTTATTGAGTATAAATCATGCAGCATTCTCATTTGCATAAAATTTAGTATGTTTAACATCAGAAATCTGATTACAAAACCATTGCATTTTTTATTGAAACAGAACATGGATGGACCTTGAGATTATCATGCTATGTGAAATAAGTTAGACAGAAAAAGTCGAGAACTATATGATTTCACTCATATTTGGGATATAAGATTGAAAGCAACAAACAAACAAAAAAACAAACAAAAACTCATAGACACAGACAACAGTTTAGTGGTTACCAGAGGATAAGGGGGGAGGGGAGATGGTAGAGGAGGGTAAAAGGGGTCAAATATATGGTGATGGAAGGAGAACTGACTCTGGGTGGTTAACACAATGCAATATATAGATGATGTAGTATAGAAATGTACACTTGAAACCTATATAATTTTACTAACCAATGTCACCCTAATAAATTTAATAAGAATAAAGTAAAATAGGACAGATTGAAATTAAGTAAAATTTACAAGGTATATGCAACCCTGTGAGTTCTGAGTTGGTGATAAATCATCAAATTCCATTTCCTCAATAAATACTACTGAACTAAGCTAGCTTTAAGAAGTAGGCATTCCATTCTAATTATTTTATAACAAGATGTTATTGGTTGGCATAGTTTGAACTCTAGTAATAATATTTGTATAAATTTTCAAAACAAGTTACCTATGAAATATTAACATCATTCTCATTTGGAAAACTGTAGTCTTGGTAGGTACAAATGGCCTCCTTGGCTTTATGCAAAAGAAAAGCATAGCCCTAGCAGTCTGGGTCCTACTAATTTATCAAAAAGTCTTCCTGAGGGTATCAGAGTAGTTACTTAGCCTGCCTGTCCATTTCCAATTTTTCCACTTTAAAACGCACACCAGAACTTATGTCTCTAAGCTTAGTTGCATTGTATTCCTGAGCTGTGGCTAGACTACAATTTGTGTGATATCTTGACCCTAAGCAATACTTAAGGAAGCCGCTGCTCAAGTAAAGTATATACCTGTATTTTGGTCAAAGGCAGCCTTGGGCTACTCCACTTGACCAGATTCATTCCACAATTGAGAATGAAAGTGATGCTAGAGAGCTTAGCTTTCAGTAAAGGGAACCTCTCCCAAAACCATTAATTTAAGTTGGTTCCCAAAGGGCTTTCCCATTGGTTGCATGTATAGGCTCTGTTATGGGTTGAACTGTATTCCCCAAAATTTGTGTGTCGAAATCTTAACCTCCAGTATTTCCGAGTATGGTCTTATTTGGAAATAGAGTCACTGTAGATAAATTAGTTCAGTTAGGATAAGGTCATGCTGGAATAGGGAGGGACCTGAATCCAATATGATGGTTGTTCTTCTAAAAGGGGAAATTTGGACACAGACATGCACATAGGGAGGATTCCATGTGAACATGAAAGCAGTAATCACGCTAATGTGCCTACAAGTCAAGGAACTTGGCAATCAAAAAATTGGCACCAAACTACCAGAAACCAGAGGAGAGGCCTAGAACAGATTCTCCTCACCACCCTCAGAATAAAACAACCCTGTCGACACCTTGATCTTGGACTTCTAACCTCCAAAACTGTGGGACAAGACATTTTATTGTTTAAGCCTCTGGTTTGTGATATTTTGTTATAGCAGCCTAGCAAACTAAAACAAGGCTCCCTAAAGTATAGCTATTATTTATGGTCATCTGCTCACCACTTTACACACACACACACACACACATACAAGGTCTGACGATTAAGCTTGTGAACTTGTTGCAATGACATCGCTAACCTTTTTTGATATCAGAGGAATTTATTCATTATGAATTTGTACGAACTGGACAAACAGTTAACCAAGTTGACAATTTGGAAGTGCTGAAAAGGCTGCGTGAAAAAGTTAGATGACCTGAACTTTTCGCCAACAATTCATGGCTTTTCCATCACAACAGTGGACCAGCTCACATGGCACTGTCTGTGAAGGAGTTTTTAGCCAGTAAACAAATAACTGTATTGGAACACCCTCCCTACTCACCTGATCTGGCCCCCAATGACTTCTTTCTTTACCTGAAGATAAAAGAAATATTGAAAGGAAGACATTTTGATGACATTCAGGACATTAAGGGTAATACTACGACAACTCTGATGGCCATTCCAGAAAAAAGAGTTCCAAAATTGCTTTGAAGGGTTCATGGCTTCCCAAGTGGAGTACTTTGACTGTAGTGATAGTCAGCAATGAGGAATGTAGCAGTTTTTCCAGGATGAGTTCACGAACTTAATTGTCTGACCTTGTACATATAGTGTATATAGTATATTATATATGATGTATATGTATATACATCATTTACAAAATACATAAAATATATAGTTTAATGCCTCTTTAAAAGTTACTTAGCAAATGCTTAATTTTATTTTAATGAATTAAGAGAGTGAGGTTAAATTCATTCAAATTAGAAAAATCAATTAACCATCATAAAAGTACCACTAAAAAAAGCCCACAGCAGCCACAAACACAAACTCCAGCACCTGGCTGGATTTCCTGCTGCCTTTGCCTGTATAAGCCCATTGCTATGCATTGTTAGTATGACTGTATGTTATCCAAGACTTCAAATAATAACTCTATGGCTTATGAACTTTAGTAATTGTTGCCTACAAATCAGTGTTACCCAGCTTATATGATTATTAATATGTGATCTGGTTTGATATAAGGTATGTGAATACCATGTGTGCTTGCTTGTGTGTACATGCATGTGTAAGCAAACGGACATGCTTGTACGTGTGTTCAAAACCTAATTTCTTGTGAAAAAAGGTGTTAATAGTATGGATGCTGGAACAGTGTTCACACTATTCCAAATGAGGCTGCAAGTCACAGGGCTACATGCTTTGTTTTTTAGAAATCTGATTTATTGCCAGCCCACGTCAACACACGTGGAGCATATGACCATTATGTTAGTTGCCTTTACATTAGGTTGTCGCATTAAGATTTGCATGTAATGGAGGAATGCATGTGTGTGTTGGGCAAGGGGTGGAGAGCAAAGAGGCTTAGTAAAGCCTTGTTTAGAATAGTCCAAGTTAGTGAGGTCTTCTTTATCCTCTTCTTTCGTAGCTGTGGTTTCATAATTTTCCCTTTGCCAAACATATGCACTAAGGAAGTCAACATAAATAATTACCACATAAATGTTAGCAGAAGTTCAAGCTGGGAGAACACAGTAGAGACCTTACACAGAAAAAGTCCTACCAGTCGTCACTAATTCAGAGTTGGCATTTATTCTAATGCAGGATGGACTACAATTTATTTAGTGCTGTCTACGTGGGGGAAAGGGATGTTAAGTAAATTGATAGTGTAAAATGTATTGCTTGACAAGTTTAGCTGTTTGGTAACCAAACTTTTTTCTATCCCTTTATGGTAACAAAAGCAGCACTTTTGCATATGTAAATATAATAACTATAAATGTTTCTGACTCATGTATTCAAATGGGTCTAATAGCCAATATTTTCCTATGATTTAAAATTATTGGCTCTAAATTTATTTTTAAATGTTTTGTAATTTAAATTTTTATTAATTAAAACTGAGCTCGCTCTACCCTACTGAAATTGTGTAATTGTCCACATATATCACTCCTGAGCTTTGATATGCCATCTTAAGTGATCACTTGCCCAGTTAGAACCAGGAAAGCCACACCTGCAGAGACATGCCACCGTTTTTGAGTCAGGAGTTTTCTATTGATTACTGATTTTTCCATGGTGTGATTCATTTAATGTGTAATAATCAGGAAAACTGGAACATAAAGAATAAAAAATGATAATGAAACATCATTATCCATAGCAATGCTGCTGAAAAGAGTACATAGTTTTCTGTTTGGTTTGACTGAAGCACCAACTTCCCTGGTGCTTCATATTATCAGAAAAAAAAAAAAAGAGTGAAAAATGAACAAGTCATGGATTTTCAGTGCTCTAATGACTTATACTAATGTATTCCTTCATCTAAATACAGATTTCTATTTAAAATTCAGTATGCAGGAGTATTATGAATTCCAGTTTAATGGATTCCAAATAATTGCCCTTTAGAAATGATGAATAGCTGTTTAAATCCACTGATAAGAATATACTATTTCTCTCCTAACAATAGGCCTTCTACATTAACCGTGTCATATATGCTTGAAATTAGTTTATTAATTTTTTATTGATATGCAAAATCCAAACTGTTGACAGATGGAAAATCACCCTTTGCTAAGAACCCCTGACTTTTCCCCTAAAGTGTCTGTTGTGATTCTTGTGGGTGATTAAGGAAAGAAAAGGCAATGGTAGGTCCAAAATAGGGCAGGCCCGTGAAATGCAGATGATGCCACTCTTTTATTTGCTTTTTTTTTTTTTAGATCGTGTAGTTCAAAAAGATGTGCTTCCAGGTGGACATAGGGACCAGTGATTTCCATGACTCACAAAGACAAAGCTTTTTGAAGTTCTTGGTTGTGATGGCACAATGCCCTTAAAAAGGACTTCTAGGATTTGTTTGTCACTTTAAAGGCAGCAGAAGCAAGACAGGCAGAACTACTAAAATTAAAAATACATTATTCATGTCCTTTATGGGGCTTGACCTAGAGTTTTATTTTCATTTTATCCCTGGATGGCTTTCTATTCTAGTGGCTTTCTATACTGTTATAGTTTAAATGGATGGCTTTCTATACTAGTTCAAAAAATAAATAGTACTCTAAAAGATATGACCAGACTAGATGCAATAAACCCTACCCTATGCTGAAGGAAAAAGCATATATTCGTAACTGGAGTGTCAGTGTTTTCCGTAGTTATATACAATTATATTACATTATACAATCTATATCATTGCATGTATTGATATGTTCAATTTAGAAAAAAAAATTCACGCACCCAGAAAAATAAAAATCAGAGGTTTTACTAAACCAAGTTATAATAAATGACACCTAGGAAAAATGAAATCAACTGTTATCCAATCGATTGATAAGAAGTGCCTTCACCACCTTTGATTTTATACTTCCTACCTTTCAAGAAAATTGTCTGGGAAAACCTGTGTTCTTTGCAAAGTGAAAAACAAAATAAAATAATCTTCTAGGGGAACCAAAATATACTTCAGAATTTATATTATTTTTTTTGTTCCCTGCTGCTTGATTTATAAAGTATATGTTCATACTGCAGTATTTATATTTTTATAATAACTTGTGAATGGTATAAATACAATATATATTGACAGGTCTATCTACTTATGCATATAAACACATGTAAATAAAAGCAAACTGCAATAAAATAGAGAAAATGGAGATATCAGCTTTTTGTGCCCAGAACACTATCCAGGAAAATACAGATTACCAAGGGAAAAAAAACCCATCAGATTTCCCATTTCACCTTTGCCATCAATATTAATAACATGTACTCATTTGTTCCTATAAGAAATGCTAGTTGGGATACAAATGCAAATGGAAATGGAAGCAAAAGCTCATTTCATATTTTGTAAGTGATTACCTAATACTAATTCTTTCTCTCCCTAAATCTTACCTAAGAGGAGAAGTAAAAGATAGAAAGAGAGACAAAAATATTTCTATATATCAGAGCCAACACAAATATCGTAAAAAGGATGAAATCTGTTTTTGTCTCTTCAGTACACTTGTGTCTAAAACCCTGGGCTCCTTTCTCTAGCAGAAAGGCAACTGCCCCTTTCTTCAGGCTTTTCTGTCTTCCTCCGGGGTCTGCTGCCTCCCTGCACACCAGTGGGACCCGGGGAAGAATGGCTCTTCTGTTTGCCTGTCTGCCTGCATATTGCCTCCATTGCTCCATTCAGCCAGCCTTTCAGGTCTGCTAACTGCTGCTGTACAACTTAGCTTTTATGCTCTACTGACAGGGATTTTCTGAAGCCAGACGGTTTCTGAAAAGAGGGTCTATTTGCATAAACAATGCCATGTGAGGAGGTCTGCTGGAAACAAAATCAAAATTCACTCAAGCAAACCTTGGTGATCAACTCATTTTTTTTTGCAACTCACACCTCCTATGCTCACCATCTGTATGCTAAAACGTGGCTGGAAGTTTGAACAATTCTTCCCCTTCTTTTCCTCTGTGTCCAGTTTTATTAAACAAGCCAAAATTATATCTTATTTTCTGAGTTAGTCTGAACAGAATCCATAAATAGACTATGGTATGTGGAAGCAGGAATGCATTGTGTGTTAAGTGAGGGCAGGAGGCCAGCTACGCATCGTCTAGCCAGAGCCTTCCATTCGATTTGTCATGGGAGCCTCATCAAAATGCACATCCAAGCCAGAGGCTGCCCATCCACAGGCTCTGAGATCGCAGGTCACCAAATGCTGAGCTGCCCCAGCACTGGGGATCACAGAGAATAACGTTCATTTCTGCTCACTTCGGCTCTTTCCTTGGTTTCATAGCCACAGAAATAGACCAAATTAGGGTATCAGGCTTAAAACAGGCTGGAGCAAGCAGTTCAAGTAAGGCTGCATAAATAAAATGAAGAGGAACATTATTAAATCAGTCACATCCATAGGAAACTGCACCTGGTTTTTCAAACATCTTCTCAAAGCAAAAACAGTGTTAAAGGAGGGTATTTAAGGGCAACACTAGACTTTTTCACTTACTAAAAATTGTGACGTTATAAATATGTGCTCAGGCAGAGTAACTACTATGTTCTCCTAGCTGAAACAATGGATGTGACTTGGCTTAAATGTTTCTTTTGCCTTTTGGAGACAGTGAATATTATGATCCAATGAGTAAAGCAGAAAAGCAGATATTCTTCCAAAATCTATTTCTCCTGTTTTCCTTTGTCTAGTATTAAACACAAGCCAATATTCTACTCGTCTCCTCGGCCCAATCTAGAGAGCGTGTTTTCTCCCCTTAAAATGCCATGACTGTGGCTTACATTCCCCATTAAAGTATATACGCATGAGGCTCCTGGAGAAATGGCTGATGCCAGATATGGGGCAGGAAATACATAAAGTGAGCATGAGTATCTTAGCACATAAAGAAAAAGATGCTTCTTTATCAAAAGACTTAGCAGCCAATCTCACCAGCCAAAAATGGGATAATTGAATCATCAGTAAAGATAAAACAAACCTGCTTTGCCTGGGAAATCAAATGTGCTTAAATTGGTGAGTTTATAATAATACTTAAAAAAAAACCCCAATGAATTGGTCATTTTGGATGCTAAGGTACCATTTCATCACTATGTAAATAAAGGGAAAGAGGTAAGCAATTATCCTGCCTTTCCTTTATTGATGAGATGAAGTTTCTGCTTATAGAAATCATTAATTGAGAATGTCTCCATGTTGCAAGCCCTGACGAAAGCATGGGTCTGGCATTGATCATCAGTGGTTGCTAGCATGGCCTCCTACACAATTTCACCTTTGGGTTTTCTCATCAAAATCAACCACTAAAAATCAAAACTGAGCTTGAATCTTATCAGGTCTTTCAAAATAAAAGATACAAGGGACAGAGAATATGGCAAATGAAACCACAGGAATAAAATCCAGAAATCCGGTATGTGGAAAATTCCACAGAACAAATGATCTGGATTCTACAACAAAAAAGTTGCCAAGTGGAACCAAATGGATTAAAGGAGGCCTAAGAGACGTATATCTCCATGTAGGGACTTTACGTGGATCCCAATTCAAATGTGTTGCTTAATTAAACAACTAAATGGAATTAAAAACTAAGTTATAAGGTAATTGGGGAAGTGTGAACTTGACTAGGTATTTGATGATATTAAGAAATTATGAGCATTATTAGGTTTTAAGTGTGATTCGGGTATTGTGGCTATCTTTAAAAAAATGACTCCTCAAGTATTAGAGAAATTAACAGGTGAAATAGCATTCCATGTAGGATTAGCTTCAAAATAAGTTGGGAGGGGAGGGTGTGTTGCATGCAAGTAGAGATGAAACAAGATTGGCTAT